>NW_027191429.1:1214398-1319154 GCF_041956435.1 Mycothermus thermophilus
ACCTACCTCTCTCTCTCTCTCTCTCTCTCTCCTCTTTGGACCATTTCGGCATCTTCTTGGGCACTCGCCGCCTCAACTTCTTCCGACAAACCCAGTATCCTTCCCAGGCACCACCATCACCATGTCCGCCGAAGAGGTATGTTGCCCTGCTCGACTGATTCATTTTCTTGTTGTCGTCGCCAACCCGCGACACCACCCCGCATTGCGTGGCGCAAGCCCCGCGATGCCTATCCGTCTCCCAGATGGCGCGCAAATTGCAACACTTTGATGGTGTCGCTGGGGCCTCTATCATCATCGTCGCAAGGCGCCCTCCATCAAAAAAACTCCGTTTGATTTCTCTCCAAAACGGCGACGCCGAGCGGGGCTGACCCATCTGCCACAGCAGCACAGCTTCGATGAGCACACCCAGGCCGACGCGGGTGCCTCGGCCACCTACCCCATGCAGTGCTCTGCCCTGCGGAAGAACGGCTTTGTCGTGATCAAGGGCCGCCCTTGCAAGATTGTCGACATGTCCACCTCCAAGACGGGCAAGCACGGCCACGCCAAGGTCCATCTCGTCGCCCTCGACATCTTCACGGGCAAGAAGCTTGAGGATCTCTGCCCCTCCACCCACAACATGAACGTCCCCGTCGTCAAGCGTAACGAATACACTCTGGTGAGTTGATCTCGATGGGATTGCTTTTCGCAAGCCGGCATCGCTGACCCGAAACCTACCTCTCTTAGATCGACATCTCGGACGATGGCTTCCTCAGCCTCATGACCGCTGACGGTGACACCAAGGACGACGTCAAGGTTCCCGAGGGCGATCTTGGTGACAGGATCAGGAAGCTTTGGGATGAGGAGAAGGAGCTCCGTAAGTATTCGCCCGAAACCCCCGCGCAGCCGTCAAGCACGCGAGAGGCTTCTGATGACTGACCATCCCCTGCAGTGATCACCGTTCAGACTGCCATGGGCGAGGAGGCTGCTGTGGATGTCAAGGAGAGCAACAAATAAATGGTTGCCGTCTGAGAAGGAGGAATGTCTGGGGTGTTAGAAATCGGGGCTGGCATGACCCGGTTTCAATCCGGCGTCGGCTACCACAAGCGGCGGCTGCTGCTGGGTTCTTTTTTCGCTGGTCGGCTGGGATATATGGGTTGACATGTTTCTTTGGCGGCTTGGGGCATGCTCGCATTCCGACCGCCTAGCAGGGTCTATCTAGGTGTTTTTCCCCGGGCCTTACGCCGTCGCATGGAAAATGCCCACGTTGTTTTCCTGCATGAATTTGTTTCTCCGTTCTGGAGGCATCTGCTGGTCGTTGTTCGATGTGTGGTTTGAGTGAATGACTTGATGTGATGTGAGCCGGTTAAGTGGTGAGATAGGACACCCGAACGACGTTGCTAGTCCATCGTCATAGTGAGTGGGTAACATTCATGTGACATTTCGGACTTTGGTGATGGCTGCAGAATGATCAACACCATGACGATGATTATTTGTAGAGATGGAACTGATGATATGCACTAGAAAAATGTGGGGCTGAACTCTTTTCCACGATGAGAGGCCGAAACGCTGACATTGAATCGCTGCCAAAAGTCCATGGTTGAAAACGTCACTAAAGTCCTGAGAGAAACGCTTCACTGCCAGATTGTCATCGAACGCTTTTAAACCACATCCTTGATTCATCCATCACTCGATCCGTCTCTCTACATCTCCCGACCGCAATTATCATCGTCGGCATCATCAAAACCGGAAGAAGCCATCGAAAACAGAACCAACAACAAATCAGCAACCCGGCACCCTGCCCTACCTTGCCTCCCTAGAAATAAAACACCCGACCATGGCGCCGCGCCGACACCACCGCTTCCCGCACGGCGAGCGCTGCTCCTCGTGCCCGGCCCGGCGTTGGTACCTGGAAAACGGCCGGCGCTACTGCGAAAACGGCCACCAGGTCGAAGGGTACGTGCAGTTCGACGTGGACGAGGACGGCGAGAATTTCGGCAAGCAAGGGCACGTCGCGCGCAAGAAGCGCGAGGCGAGAAGAAGAGAGGCGAAACACTTGACGGGAGAGCAGGCGAAGGAGCTGTATCTGGAGTGTTTGCAGCTGTTGGTGAGGAAGCAGGTCGCGTGGTTGGTCAGGAGGAAGGGGTGTCATCCGGAGTTGGAGGGGGTGGTGAGGGATTTGTGGAGGTTGAGGGTGAGGGGGTTGCCGGGGTTGGGAGGGAAGGAGAGGGAGAAGGGGGTTAGTGGGAAGGGGAAGAAGAAGGGGGAGGTGGTGATGTTTAGTTCGCAGGATGGAGGGGAGGGGAGGAAGGAGGGGAGTGAGGCGGAGGAAGAGGAGGAGGGTGGGATGATGGGGAGGTGGGAAAGGAAGAGGAGGAATTGGACGGCCGAGGTATGGGATTTGCCCGGCGTGATGGATACGCTGGCGTTGGTGTATTTGGGGTGCGTGTCGAGACAGGAGCCGGTGAGGATCGGGGATGTGTGGAGGTGGGCGAGGAATGGGTTGATGCCTTTTCTGGCGGCGGTAGGTGGATTTCTTCTACGGGCTGTTGTGTTGTTCATGGCTGACTTGTTTGCTTGGTTTCCAGCTTGACTACGTTCCGAAGGAGTGGCGCGACAGACTCCCTGGGTGGGCTCATCATGCCTTGTTGACGAGGTATGCGAGGTTTCATGGCGGAGAGCTGCATAAGGCCGTCATGGAGTTGATGATGGGCTACGAGGAAAACCATGGATTGGTGTTCCCCGCGATACCGACGGCCCCGGTGTTGTTTCTCTATATCAGGGATATAGCCGTACCCCGTAAGTTTGACTCGACCCGTGAGAGGCCGATTTGAAACACACTGACGACATATGACCAGCCGAGATACACCCACTGGCTCAAAAAATGTGCGGCCTTCTCAACTACCAGTTTGCCTTCCCGGCCAGAGGTTCAAAACCGAAGCGGTACAGGCTCCTCGACATCCCCGAGGTCTTGCTCATCGCAGCTCTCGTGGTCGCGACAAAATACAACTACCCGCTCGACGGGCTCGAGCGACTTCCTAGGGACGAGGCGGACCCTTTGTGCCTCCAGATGGACTGGGCGGCGTGGGAGTCAGAGTTTCGCGCACGACCAACCAAGAAACCCGGCATTCTGCAATACGAACACATGGATCCGCAGGAGGTTTGGTCCATGGACAAGAGGGAAATGATTGAGCTCTTGAACTGGTTTCAGGAGACTCAGATTGACAAGCATCCAACCGGTATGTCCCGTTCTACACCAGTGAATACCTACCTTTCATACTTCATTCTAACTCTCCCCCACAGACGAGACAGAACTCCACCGCCTGTTCCCCCTCGAAGCTATCCCCCCGCTCCAGCCCATACCCGAGCCCACTCAAGACGAACTAGAGGCACGAGCGCGGAGGGTTCTTGGTGCCATGAAGCGCATCCAGCCGCAGGCGGTGGATAGAGAGGGGGCTGTCAGGCGGCTGGGGTCGGAGTACAGATGTTACCGCGCGGTGGAGGAGCTGGAGGGGACTGTGAAGCGGTTTTATGAAGTCGTGGCTGAGACGGCGGGCTTGTCGCTGCGGGATTTGGTGAAAGCTGTGTACCGCCTCGAACAGCGGCTGCTTAAGTGGCAGAAGAGGGAGAGGAGGCGGTTGGAGGAGGAGAAAGAGATGGAGAGGGAGGAGGATGAAGGGATGGTGAAGGGGGAGCAGGATTTGACGTCCTAGTTGGGGTGTAGGTTTTTGTTATGTTCACGAGGCGAGATAGCGATGCCGAAATGATACCCTCAATGAATTTAAGTTCATGAATCTGGAAGTCAGGACCGATTTTGAGTTGAATGCGGCGACGATGAGGGTCATGGCGGTGATCAGGTTGGCAGGTTGACCGTCAGGGTTAGGGTCAGTCTCCAAGCACAGTGCGCAACCTTCCAACACTGTCCCACAGTCTCCCACGCCCTTGTTTTTCCGGCCACAACTGGAAACCCTAGACCCCCCAGCCGAGCCATTCTAACCCCCACCAAAATTTCCGGCATCCTGCCAACTTCTCCGACATCACCATCAGCGAAGTCGACGAGAAATCGGTCAAGAGTAAGCCACGCCCGCGCTTTGCGTCGAATCGAAAATCGAAATGCGCTGACACACGCTTTTCACACGCAAACAGTGCAGATCTTCGTCAAGACCCTCACGGGCAAGACCATCACCCTCGAGGTCGAGTCCTCGGACACCATCGACAATGTCAAGTCCAAGATCCAGGACAAGGAGGGCATCCCCCCCGACCAGCAGCGCCTGATCTTTGCCGGCAAGCAGCTCGAGGACGGCCGCACTCTTTCTGACTACAACATTCAGAAGGTCAGTTTCGACTTAATTCGACGGACCCGAGGACGGATGGGGAGGGAATTTGGGCGAGTGATGGTTGCAAAGCGGCGAGGAAGAAGGGGGAAGCTGGGTGTGAGAGCAGAAGCAATGGACCATTTCTACGGATTATTGGCTTGGGATTCTTGTTGGGAACATTGGCTGTTTTCGAACCGGGCGCTGACACACGCATCAACAGGAGTCGACCCTCCACCTCGTCCTCCGCCTGCGCGGTGGTGTCATTGAGCCCTCGCTCAAGGTTCTCGCCTCCAAGTACAACTGCGAGAAGATGATCTGCCGCAAGTGCTATGTAAGGGACTCCAAGAGCACTCTTGATTCAAGGAATGGCTGACACTCTTCTCACCAGGCCCGCCTCCCGCCCCGTGCCACCAACTGCCGGAAGCGCAAGTGCGGACACAGCAACCAGCTCCGCCCCAAGAAGAAGCTCAAATAAACGAATCGTTGTCTCGCTCGGTCATGGGTCGTCTGGCGTCTTTTTGTTTTCGGTTTTCTCGGCATTTGCATGCAATGGTTCCGCAAGGATTGGCAGGAGCAGGGAAAATGGAGAGGAGGGGGTTACGGCAGCACATTTCTGGCGCTGTACACATCCGGATGACCATAGCTTAAGACTCCTGACCATCCCCCACGGCTGGTGACGATGATGAGATGAGAATGAAGGACGGTGTGAGCTTGTGTCTTGTGTGAACGAAGTGGTGATGTACTACTCGCACGAGTGTCTGCTGCTTCTATGATGATCACGTGATGCGGACGTAACTGGTGGGGCTCGGCGATCGCTTCCGCGTGCTGCAGTTGCGATGTGATGCATGTAATGTGGGTCCGAGTTGACTGGGAACACGACAGCTTGTTGGAAGCTCTGCCTCCCTCAACCAGGAACATCACAGGCTGCTTCTCACCCCGCTGCCATCTTGATGTGCTATTGCTCTGCCTGAGCCCAGACAGCGCTTGGCCGTCATTTTGAACCATACAGGCATTCGCCTGTCCCAGTTATTGCCGAATCCCCAGACCCTACACAACGACGATACAATGTCAAGATCAGGTTACGACGCCGTCGTCGACGTCGACGACGAGGTTCGTCTATCCTCGTTCCCCCTCGTGTGCCCCTCCATACGGGGTCAACAAATCTGTCCAGTTCACCGTCAACTAACCACCTCTTTCAGGGCGACCTCGGCCACACCGACCTCCAAGACGACCTCGAGTTCCACAACTCCAACTTTGACGAAACCACCCCTTCCCGCGGCGGCAAATCCAACACCTCATCCTCCGGCCTGCCCCCGCCGGTAACAGCCGGCGCAGGCTCTTCTTCGGGAGGCGGAGGAGGAAAACGACACCTCTGGAGCTTGTCGTTTTACGCCCAGTTTTTCGACGTGGACACGACCTCGGTGCTGCAGCGGTGCTGGGCGGCGCTGTACCCGCGCGCCAACTTTTTAGATGTGCTCGAGGGCAACCCGGACTTGTACGGGCCGTTTTGGATCGCGACGACGGTGGTGCTGATTTTGTTCCTAGGCGGGACGATCAGTGATTACATGGCGCGGGAGGGGAGGGGGGTGTTTGCGTATGATTTTCGGTTGTTGAGCGGTGAGTTTTCTACGTCCTTTTCTTGTCGTATATACAGTATGGATTATGGCTGACTTTGGCTTCTTTCTCCAGGCGCTGCTGGCCTCATCTACGGCTACACCTTCGTCGTCCCCGTCGTGCTGTACCTCGCGCTCAAGTACTTTGGGTCTGAGAGCGCCAACCTGCTCGAGTGTTGGGCGCTGTACGGCTACAACAACCTGATTTGGATCCCCGTGGCGCTCGTCAGCTGGTCGCCCATCGCTATCCTCAACTGGGTGTTTGTGGGCGTCGGGTTTGGCCTGTCGGTCGCCTTCTTGCTCAGGAACCTCTACCCCGTGCTCTCGGCCACGGACCGCCAGACGAGCAAGATCTTGCTGATCCTTGTGGTGGCGCTGCATTTCGGGTTGGCGGTGGCGATCAAGGTGCTGTTCTTTGCGCATGGCAGCCCGGCGAAAAAGGAGGAGCCGGGGAAGGAGGGGAGGCTGTTTTAGGGGATGAGGGGAAAAGGCTGGTCGCGGGATCGGCCAGGTTACGTACCTGCTTATGTATTCTAAGTACCAGGGATTCTGGTGGGAGGATGACTGAGGACATATCGTTAGGCGTTTTGGCGGGTTTCTCACTTTATGGTTTGCTCTGTGTCACGTCTAGCATGGAGACAACGGCAGTATCCTTGGCTATTGCATGACACCAAAACCCAAATCCGAATATATATTCCCTACAACAGGGGCAATTTCCTCATCAGTTCAACCCACACCTCTCTCCATTCCATTCCGTCTTTCTCAAACCAACCAACCTCAACCCCCGTTTTTTCCAATCCCCACCTTACACTTCCGTAAAACACTTCTCTCCCCTACCTCTCCACCTCCCCGCCCTTCTCAACCCACTCCGTCCAACTCCCGGGGTACTCGCCGACTTTCGTCCAACCCGCGTCCCTCGCCAACCCCGCAGCCGCCTTGCACCGCACGCCCGCCTTGCAGTAAAACACCACCTCGGCGTCGCGCGGCGGGCGCGGGCGACCGAAGCGGTCCTCGAACTCGGCGTCGGAAATGTGGAAGCTGTCGGCCGCCGAGGTGATGGGGATGTTGATGGCCCCCGGGATCTTGCCGGTCGAAGCGAGTTCGTGGGGTTCGCGGACGTCTTTTTTTTTTTCAAAGGATTAGTTGAGGTATTGTGAGGGGTGAAAAGGGATAAAGAGGGAGGAGGGAGGGGGTTACGTACCGACTAAGATGACGTCTGAACCCTTGCCCTTGGAGGAAGCGAGTTTCTTGACGTCGTCGAAGGAGTAGATTTTACTCTCCCCTTGCGCGGCGGGGGTGGGGGAGTCGGTTGAATAGTAGCGGGATGTTTGGGTTTTGTGGATGGGTTGTTGGATGCGGATGGAGAGGAGGGGTTGTTGAGACCGGTGGGTAGTGGGAAGGAGGAGGTGGTGATGCTGCCGGACGGCGGCGGCGGCGAGGCGTGAGGCTCCTGAGGAGGTGAGGCGGACCGACGCCGTGGAGATGACAGGCCGGGTGAGGAGGGCGGTGGTGGCTCGTCGGGAGGCCATTGCTTTCGTTTTGAGGGTATTTGCTGTGTGAGCTGGTGGGAATTGATCTCAATGGGGTTGTGTTGAGTTGTCTGAGGTGGATGGGGTGTTGTGTCTGCTTTGTCCTTGTATAGGTTAAGTGAGTTTTATATCTGCCGGAGGTATGACGTTGAAGATGAGCAAGTTTGATCCGATCGGCGAACAGACGGCCGGTTCGCAACGGCTCGGCCTCGAGCTCCAATGGCCCAAGACGGCATCCACAGCGGAAGTCGGCGCGGCCCCACCTCCGGATGCTTTACTAATACATACATCCATTCACCTCATTGTCCGTCCACTTCCCGTCTGCTGCTACGAACTGTTACACGGCTGGACAAGGCTGAGACGAAGCCCGAAGATTCACTTCGGGTTCCAGATGGCTCCCCCGCAAAATGATCTGGAGAGAAGACAGATACCACGACAAAACCCCGATGGCTTGCATTGCAGGTCCTTCCCGTCCCAGTCCCGGAGCTGGCCTCAGCTCTCCCAGATATGGCCGGGTGTGCGAGAGAAGCTTGTCTGGGTGTTGACATAGCTATCATCTTGCCAGACACTATATGGGAAACTTCTATGTCCAAGTACGGAGTGCTCTCTTCGCCCGCAATTGATATTAGAGCTGCCAGTTTGAAGTCAGGTACATCCATACATACAACGCGTACCGTTTTATATCCTTTCGCTTGCTCGGATTGGATAGGAGCTGCCTGTTGACCTGCTGGGCCAACGCAAACCACTACTCATCTCTATCCCAGCCCCAGTCTCTTTCGTCCATAGCGAGCCCTCGGTCTGTACGTCGGTGCCTCAGCAAGTTCCGGCTCAACACCAACCTGGAACTGGAACGACAGCCCTACAGACTCGGACTAACAACCTACCCTCCACCCCCGAATACTCGCTGTCCATCCCACCGCCGCTGCGCACCACCTGGAACTGTGCTGTCGGATGAATGCGTAATCGCCGACCACCCTTCAGCCCTACGGGTTCCACAGAGGTAAGCAACCTCATGCATGGCTACGTCTGCACATGCCATGCGGCGGCTATCTTGAGCATCCGCAAAGCCATCGCCCGGTTGGACATCCCCAGGTCATAAGAAGGAACTTTTTCATGCTTGGGCACGCCTCCAGTCGGTCCACGTCCATGTATGTATGAGTAAGCAACCATCAATAAACACTTACCACTCACCCAATGACAACCTTGGGTTGTTAAAGTCCGCTTCATTGGGTCGGGCACGGCACTGCGAGAGAATGGATATCTCACAGCCCATCTTCACATGCCTTAGCCAGAACTGGTAGCTTTCTTTTTTATTGAATCCCTGACACGGGAACTGAGTCAGGTCGGTAATTCCTGATCAGTCAAGTGTGGTAGACTGGACCTGGAGTACCTGACCTGACCTGGGCAGACTTCCGTCCTCTCAGAAACTCTTAAGACCGAGCCATCCAGCTTAGATCATCTCGACAACCATTCGAACCTCTCCACTCTTCCCTTCATCTATGTGTGTGTGTATGCTCTCCGCATTACCGTACCAACTTATCCACCACCCCGCCTCAAAGACATCTATCTTATCCTGACGCACAGCATCGAGCTGACCTACTCCCCCAGCTAAAGCTCAAGCTCTAGTTAAGCTACGTCTTTACCTATGTATGTACAGTACATACATCTAGTACCTACCTGAGCTACCTTAGCGAAGCTAGGGCAGCTACCTCCCTCCAAACCCCGCTGTGCACCCCAACCTAGCGTAGGGTGGCGTGCTCAACCTCCCAGACAAGACCGGACCGGACTGGACCAAAGAAAGGCCTGAGACGAGGGGGGCAACTGGACCCAACTTCCAGGTTCAAACCCCTCGTCTCTCCCCCCATCCTCTTTCATCCAGTGAATAATAAGCTTGAAAAGGTAAGGATGGGAGCTCGATTTGACTAGGTACTGTACCTACCTAGACACAACATTGGCACTTGGCCCCTATTGGACCCAAAGTCTTCCAGGTTGGTTGGTTGGAGGGGGGCGAAAAAGCCTACCTGACCTACCACGCCGGACCCAGCCCAGCAGTCTTACGCACAAACCACATCAAGACAGAGAGACTGAGGACCCAACCCGATGCCTGACTTGGAGCCGGACCAGACACGGACACCCGGCACAGCCTCACTCTTGACTCAGCTACCACCTATACATATCACATCGAAACGCACCCACCCATTCCATCCACCCACCCAGCATCCATCCGTTCATTCATCCATCTCTCCATTTAGACAACTTGAACTCCACTACCCCTCACTCAGTCCACAACCACTCATCCACCCGTTCTAGGATCAGTCTCCATACAATCACCATCACGGAACCGCAGCATGCTTCCTTCATTCATCATTTCATTCCATCAAAGACAACCTAGGTTGGCAACAAACAGAAAAAAATCCAAGACCTCCACCCACACACCAAAGACCACCCGACACACTTCTCTCGATCCCATGCCAAGCAGGCCAGGTGAGCCAAGGTCAGGTACCTAGGTTCGGCATGTGTTAACCGTATATACAGTTTGCTGTTGTTGCCTTTGTTGTTGTGTCGAAACATTACAAATAGCTATAAAGTCAGGTCATTCATCCGCCCCCGTCCCTTTCCCCGTCCGTCGTCATCCATCCATCCATCCCTTGAGGCCATTCGTCCGTTATTACCCGTCGTCATGGCCGTTTTCCAAGCATATCAATTCAAGCGATTTCCGCCCTCCCGTCCTTCCCTAGCTCTGCAAGCCAGAGATCAAAGAAAGAACCGAGTTTCATTATTACGCCGTACCCAAACCAAGTCCCTGACGCCATCCACCCCCCCACGACTGCGAAAAGAAAGCGAAGGCAGGTGGTGGATGGATAGGCAGCGGTCAACCACCCTCCATCCCTACACCCCTTCAACCTCGTGGCGCGGCGCGGCGAGCGTCCCAATTATATCCACCTCTTTCTTCCCTTTCCATCCATCCCTAAACTGACTTTTTCCTACCCCCTCTTCTTGCCGTCCAGCTTACCACTTCCGGAAGTCAAACGTCAACGGGCAATCATCCTACACACGCACATCACCGTCAGCCAAACCATTCCCATGCCTCTCGCAAAACAGGCCAACTCACCATAGGGAAAATCGTCGCAAACACCTTGATCTCCTCCGACCTCGGCGTGGGGTGGTGCTTCCAGTCGAGCAGGAGCGACGCCTTTCCGATCATCAACGCGAGGTTGAGCTGGGCGTAGTGCTGGCCGAGGCAGTAGTGCGGGCCGACGCCAAAGACGAGATAGTTCTTGCTGCCCTTGACCTCGGCGTCGCCAGTGTAGTAGCGCTCGGGGTCGAACACGTCCGGGTTCTCGTACACCTCGGGGTCGCGGAGGGCCATGTAGGTTGTCGGGACGACCATGGAGCCTGGGGAGCAGGTTAGTTAAACCTTTTCTTTTCATCCCTTTTACTTCCCGAGGCCTTGATTGGCCGTTCTGCTCTGACACTCACCCTTAGGAGCCGTGTACGTATCAGTGATGGGGAACGGCTTCTTGACGACATAGGGAACCATGAGCACGGGCGGGCGGTAGCGGAGCAGCTCGCGGACGACGGCACGAGTGTACGCCATGGACTCGAGCTGATCCAGGTTCACCGGAGCGTGGATGTTGCCGTTGCGGACCTTGAGGTTCTCCTCGCGCACGCGGTCGAGCACGTCGGGACGCTGGGCCATGATCTGGAACATCCAAGTGGCGGCGCTGCTGGTGGCGTCCTGCGAAGCGAACAAAAAGGTGAAGATGGTCTGGGCGATCTCGCGGTCGGTGAAGTCGCGGAGCAGGTGCGTGGGCTTCTCGACGCCCTCAGTGTTGCCGGCCGCCTCGGCCTCGCGCCAGCGCTTCGACTGGATCATCTGGAGAATCCAAGCGTCCATGATGCAGTTGGGAGCGCCACCGGCCGCCATGCGAGCCTTGCTCTTGGCGGCGCACTTGGAGAACTCGGCCAGCACCATGTCGGCGGCCTTCTTGCCGTACCACGTCTTGGTGTAGGGGATAATGATAGGGAAGTTGACGAGCTCAAGGGCGGCCGTGATGAGGTAGTACTCGTCGGCGATGCGCTTGACGGCCTCGTCCGTGATGTAGTCGCCGACAAAGGTGCGGCACGACACGGCCGTGATCATCTCGCGGAAGTGGGTCATGAAGGGCACGGGCTTGCCGCCGGCGTCGCGCGTCACCTGGACGAGGTGCTTGAAGTAGCGGTTGTACACATCCTCCTGGCCGGGCAGGTAGATCTCGAGGGCGCGGCGCGTGAACAGTCCGTTGAGACCCTTGCGGAACTCGACGTGGGCCTTGCCATCCAGGAACACCCAGTTGTCGGCACCGAGGAGCTTGTGGGCGACATCGACGACGCAGGGCTTGACATAGGCGGGGGAGTTGAACACCTTACGGGCCATGTCGCGAGTCGAGGCGATAACGACGAACCTGGTTTGGCGGAAGGAGGCCTCTCATCAGCACGACGGCTCCCACGAACCCGGGGCAGATTCCGGGCCGAGCAACGAGGTCGACCTACTTGTGGAAGACGGAGACGCAGCTAAGGGGCCCGCTGAGCCATTTGGCATAGTACTCCTCAAACTTGGGGTTCACCGACTGGAGGAAGGGCCCAATGAAGGGCATCTTCCAAGCCGGGCCCGCGATGCTTCCCTTATTCCAGATGTAAATGACTGTGAGAAAGCCAGACGAGGGCGCGCCATGTCAGCGAAAGGTGTCCGGGTCGAAGAGAGTGAACGAGAAGCGAGGGGAGGCTCATATGGGGCGCAACATACACTGGTCATAGACGACGGCGATAGCGAAGAGGGTGCCGAGGACGGTCCAGATGCTAACGTTGGAGACATAGTCGACCAGAGATTCGAGCTGGGGTGGGACGTTGACGGCGCCAAACTTGATGGTCGCCAACGGCGAGCTGGTCGCGTTGGCCGCCATTGCGCACGGTGTTGGTGGTGGTGGTGGTGGTTGTTGTTGCGGCGGTCAGCAGATGTTTTGGTTCAGTTTGTTGTCTGGGTGGGCTCTGGATCTCAGCAGGGCAACGGGATTTGAAGGTCCACCCGAGGAAGACGGGACGCGCGCAGGAGGGAAGAAGCAAAAGGAAAGCCTCAACTGCAATGGCGGACAAGGGCGTCGTCACAGGAAAGAAAAAAAGACAACAAGACTGGACGACAACAGCAACAAAGGTGGCGCTCGACACACGCAACGCACGCACAACAACCTGACGCACGCCGTGGACACACACAGGCAGAGAGGAGGAAAGAGAAGAAAGAAAGAGGAAAACCGGATGCCACGGAGCCAACGGACCAGGGCCAGGATTAGGATGGGACCAGGAAGAGTGCGGAGTCCAACCCGGCAGCCGGGACGGAAAGTGTCGAGTGTCCGTGTCGAGCAACAAAAAAACCTGGAACCTTAGACTAGAACAGTGCGATGGAAGCTTGGGAAGGTGCTGGTCGGGAAGCTTGTGCAACCCCCTTGTCCCTTGATCCCTTGCCTCTTCGCTCTCGGGCGGGCTCGGCCGGCGTGGGGCTCGCCAAATCTGCCCGGCTTGTTCGGTTTGCAGAATGGCGCGCTCTTGGTGGGCAAGAGGGAAAGAGCCTGAACCTTTCCGGGTTGACGTCGGTGATGCAATTGGTACCTGCGCACCTATCACATGAAACATGACCGTCTTTGTTGGAGTTGGCCTCTTGGGGGCTGTACCACAGGGAAAACCGTTGGTTCAAAGACGCAACAATGCGCTCTGACGGCAAGGTGTCAAGCGCATTGTTTGACAGCATCCAAACTCATTGTCCTGCCTACCGCATCACGAACAGGCCACTTCTACATGCTAGTGGCCGTGGTACCCCTTTCGAGACGGGCCAAAATCGACGGTTCCTGGCTGGTGGTGTGTTGCCCAGCTCTTCATTTTTATCCGCTCATTGCGTTACCCGCGAAGCTTTTTGGTGGGGCATCTTTTGAATTGACCAATCGCAAGCTCGAGAATACGAAAACGAGCCCCAGCACTTTTTTCCATTCGTTTTCCCTTTGACACCAACAACTGGACCAACCGTTATCAATCTGGCATCTCAACATGGAACAGGAACCCTTCACTTCAGCTCCCATATAGCATGAGGACAAGTCATCATGATCACATTTCCACTTCGCACCTAGCCTGGTTTCGCCTCACCGAGAAGAGCCTGCATGAGCTGAACTCAAATCATGTTTGCCGGCCTGTTTTCCACGCAGCTTTCGTAATGTTCGCCATCTGCTCGCTGATAAGCGAAATCTTTTTTTCGGTGCAAGGCAGCTCATCTCAGTCAGGGGTATAAACAAGTCCGCCTGCCGGTCTGGGCAAGGCCTGGATTTCTTCCAAGCATCGACAAGACTCTGCCCAGAAGTTAGATTGTTGCTCGCCATGAGGACTCGGTAGCATCATTTGTCCATCTGGTACGGTGGCTGCATTGCGAAATGCATGGTTGGCGCGGGGTTGAGTTGCAATCGTCGCTTTTTGTGATACCATATGGACCTTGACACAACCGATGCCATGCCATGGGATCTCGGCTCGGTTCGAGATTGACGAGGAACAACCCCAACGGACGGCGTCGCGGGGTGGTGTCAAACGCTGTCGATTCCCAGTCTCGTCGCCCGGCTCTTCCAGCACTGAAACTACTAGAAGGTGTTCAACTCAGTCCTCATCAATAAGTACTTCCAAGTTTGTAGTGATCCTTGGTCAGCTTTCACGTTGGTGTTCCTCCCCAAAGACAAGAAAAAGGAAGGTCTTGGCAGAAAGCACCATTTTCCATCTGAGATGGTTCCTCTCCGCTTTCCAATCTTGGAAACTGGCACGTGCGTCAAGACGACCTGGCGGAGACTAGGCGATTTTGGGACTAGCGCGCCCGGTCGCAGATCGCAAATCCGACGGGCCGACGATGCACAACATGGCGAATCCTGTTTCTCTCTTTTTTCGACTTTCTGCGTTGTGGGAGTCTCACCTGCGCCGTTGTTCTGGACGGTCAGATGTCCGGGCCACCCATTCTCCCGCCAACATCACCCCACCGCGTCCCAACGGTCCGGAACGTCGGGGTTTGTTAGACCCCGAGGTCGAGTCCGAGTACGAAGAGTTGGCTACCCTTTGTGTTGATGCCCTGTTGTGTTGTTCCAGGTTGCTTGCTCAGTACGTACTTGATTTTGGACGGAACTCAATGTTATCTCCTCCATATGGAGTAGTTACTGGGTCAAGAGACGTGGAAGATCTTGGGGTTTATATCTACCCGAGTCATAAATCCGGAGGGCCCTCTCTCATGGTTTGGTTCTGGATCCCACCATTTCGCACTCAACCCCAACACCAAGATTCTCCGTACCAACACCTCGTCACCATCCATGGTCATGCTCATTACCCCTCCCAATCCCCGACGGAATCCGAGCCCCGCACGCTCATGACTGAGTCGTTGACGAGCTGCGACCTCTCAATTGTTGGACTTGAGTGAGTCGGCGACACCAGCATTGGCAGCATTGGCGAGGTCTTGGGTTCTTATAGTTTTCTTGGGGGACACAGACCAAGATTAAAAAAAAATAAAAAATAAAAAATAAAAAACCTCATCTTGTCACCAGGTCACTAGGTCACTTCGTCTGGCTCTACTCGCCGAACTAAGAGTTAGTCACCAAATGTCAATACAATCTCCACCCAAAGGGCGCGCGTGTAAGTCTTTGCGAGTCCGGAGAAATATCATGCCGCAGCATTGACCAACTTCAAATCGAAATCGAACTCAATATGGTGTTTCTTCTACGTAAACTGAGTATTCAGGCGAGCAATGGATGACGACGACGACAAGGTTGTAAACTTGGGTCCTTACGTATTGTCTTCTTCTCAGCCATGTTCTTCGGCAAGGAAACAGGCGAGAGCAACTGTCTTCAGCAGAGCTTCAGGGGGTCAGAAACGATACCCTGAGCTAAGACCAACAGATCACCTAAGGTACCTGGCTACTATATGCCTACTCTCAATGTCTGGCATGCTTCCCCTCTGCCACACCCGTTCTATGTCGACCTCATCCGCAAGGTATGACTGTGCCTGAGCAGTGTTGCACCGCCCAGTGACCCTTCCAAAACACGAAGTCTCTGAGGCACAAGCAAGTGTGGCTGGGTGCTGGAAGTTTGTTCATCCCTCCTCGATCCCTCTGTCTCTGGTTGAGTTAAGTCATCAGTCAAACACACAACATACATGGTCCCAGCATGTCCGAGACAGACCCGCCGGACTTAAGGTTACGCGGCGCGCCAATGCACGCAGCCACACTCTAACTTGACATACTACGTACATGTGTGGAGGTGGTTCCAGAAAAGAGCATGAGTTATTCTTCTGGGCTTACGGGCGAGGTGCATCCCGTAACTACTAAGTAGTACAACCCCAGAAAAGACAAAAAACTTTTAACTGGACAATCAACTCGGCTCATGACTCATCCTGCAAGAAGCAAGAAGCAAGAAAAAAAAATCTCCTATTAGTTTCCCAATAGTAGATTCCGATTCCTCTTTTGGTTCTGATCAACCCCTCAGGCACACATCCTGTGACGCACTCCGACTACGTAAATGGTCCACCCTGGACTCTGGAAAGGGCGCAGACCCAAACAACCGGAGCAGCCCGAGCTCCGATCGGCTTACGAGATCGGTGATCCGGGGGACAGCTGCCACGTCGGTCGGTGCGTGTCATAGGTAGCATTATGACTCTTGCGCCTGAGCTACCCAAGCATGGGATGGAGCCAGGCCGCGTTTGGTCGCCGTGGTGGTGGTGGTTGGTGACGAAATTGTATGACTGACTGGCTGCGCCTGGTGTGAAGCCTCGTGTGTGGTGCTTGGTTGGTCTAAGACGAACAAGGAAATGCTTAGGCGCAGGGCTGAGGATGGATGGATAGTTGTGCGAGCCCGAAGTTGAGCGGATTCTTCAGCTCGGAGGGGAACGATGGACAGACATATAAGGATGGGATGGGATGCCTGAGGTGTTGGGCTTTCTGGTCCATGATCATCACCAGCATCGCGTTCAAAGAATCAACAAGACACAGTCAACAAAGAACGAGGACAAATAACCTTGTTCTACTTCCACATTGTTACTCTTGACATACCGAGTTAACATCCCCTCGGCTACCGCACCCTTGGCTGCCTACCCACCAGACTTACACCCACCTCAACCACCATCACAGCATCAACATCACCACCACAACTCTAGCCACCACCACACCCACCACCAACAACTCCAAAATGGCCACCCACTGTAAGCCTCCCACTCTCCCTGTCACCTCACAAACCCCCAATCCTACCTGAACTAACCCAATCCCAGCCATCACCGCCTCTGACGCCGCCTCCGTCACCACAACCTCTTCCCTCTCCAGCCGCATCAGCACGCTCAAGACCAAGATCAGCTTCAAGCGCTCCTCTTCGCCCAAGAAGGACACGATGGGCCCGGCATCGCAGAATAAGGTTTTGAGGAACCAGATCCGGATCGGCATCTAATTGTTCCGGTCCCATCTCGTCATCACCCGTGACGAAAAACGAGAAAACGAGGTTGATTGATGGAAGGGATATACAAGTGGTTGTTGGAGAGTTTTGTCAGAATCGTCGTCATGATACTTTTGCCGTCGAACGCTATCAACTCAGCATCATCCCATCCTCCGCGGGTCAAGCCGAGTCAAGCCCGGAGCCGAGTCGAATCGAGTCGAGTCGAGTCCACCACGGGGGTGTTTGTTGGATGAGGGATGGTTGATGGATGAATGGATGGATGGATGGATGAACGACATACCGGACATCCGACATCTCCATCGGTCCAAGGAGTTGTTCGTTCTGCACTGGCGTGCGCGGAGCTCCGAGCAAGCGTGGATATTAGTCCCAGCAACCCTTTCACCTGTTGTCCCTCACTCTCCAACACATGTTGGATAGGGGGGATGGACTGGCGGGTTGCTGGTAGAGACATCTTGATTTGAGGGGATGGTTTCTCCCAAGGGTTGCGGCCCTCAGTGGAGGGTCGCGGTGATAGGGGATGATGATATTGAGTTGCGAGGTTGAACAAAAAAGGAGGTTGACGGCAAGAGGTTGTTTGGGAGTCATGGAACCGTTGATTTTCTTTGTTACATGGCCAGGTGAGAAGAGGATGATAAAATAGGTTGACTTATCGAGAAGAAGAGTTGGAGGATATTTTGCTTCTCATCAGACATACCTTTGCCTTTACCTCATCGTCTAGCTGGGGTATCACTACTTCATACACACAATTAACCATAATGTGTTGTTTTCCCAACTTCTCATCCCTTCCCTTGACCTCTTAAAAAGTATCATCCAAAATATCCTGCTTCATCTTCACCATCGTCGGGCTGTACTCATCCGGATCATCCAAGTCCTCCCCCGCCGTGAGGAGTATGTTATCCACGATGCGCTTACTCGCCTCTCGCGCTGCAACAAAACCAAACTCAGTCAGCACTCGTCTTCCTAATACCAACCATAAGAGGTAGAAGGAAGGAAGGTAGAAAAAAACTTACCGGGCGTCTGCAACAACTTCGACGGCGGCAACGCAAACTGAATTGTCTTCGGCGGACTCATCCCACCCAATCCATCTTCATCCTCGTCACTCTCCCAGGTGATCTCGTCGTCATACCTGCTCGACACCTTTCCACTCGTCCCAGCTTTTCCACCACCACCACCACCACCACCACCACCAGCAGCGGAATTCCCAGAAGCAAACACATCCCTCACCTTCCCCCTCCCCGTCGCCGGCGTCTGCACGCTCACCCCGGGTGTCCTGGGCGCCGCCGCGGCGGCGGTCAGTCGGCCCTTGTTGTAAGCGGCGCGCATCGGCGACATGAAGGCCGCGCTGCGCAGCTGCGGCGGCGCCATCTCGGGCGAGGAAGCGGGGGAGTCTTGCCAGATCGGCCGAGAAGACTTTTGTTCCTCCTTGCCGGGTGTTGTGGCGAGCTTGTCAACCTTCCACCGCATGGGCGAGACACCGGTGGTGCCTTTGTGCGGGGTGGCGGCGATGCGGTAGGTTTTGTCCTGGAGGCGGTGGAGGAGGGGATCTTTTTTGTTGTTGTCGCGGGACGCAAAGAGGCCGCTAGTGTCGAAGGCGCGCGGGGTGAAGGACACGTCGGGGAGGCGGGCGGTGTGTTGTTGGAAGAGGAGGGAGGTGTCATCGTCGTCGTCCGCTTGGTTTTGGGTTGTGGTTGGGTCGGCGGTGGTGGAGTCGGGTTGGTCCCGCTTGATATTGCTGCTGCCGACGTAAGGGGAGTTGTTGTAGTCGTCGTATTTCGGCCGCAGAGAGAGCGTCTTGGTTGCCGGCGGGCGAGGGGTACTACCCGTCACATCGCCGTCATTAGCGTCGAGCATACTCTCCTCCGCTGGCGGTCGGCTGTCGTCGGGCGGGTACGCCACCGCGGACGACTCATCCGCCCCAGGAGCCACGGACGCATCATGACCACCACCGCCATGTAGGGTGTCATCGGCAACCGCAGAAGAGGTCTCGTCTTGCACGGTACTCTCCTCCTCGGCGGTGACTCCCGTGGTGTTGTTGTTGTTGTCGTCGGCGACGTCCTCGTAGCCTGACAGCGAGACGTTGGCGGAGGCTTCGAAGAACTGTTTCCAGAACTTGGTCGCTTCCCAGACGGCGCGGGAATGCTCGCCGTACTGCTCGACGAGGGGCAGAATGCTGGTGGTGACGATGCGGTGGGCTTTGCTGAAGTTGGAGTCGATTTCTTGGAGGGTGAGGGTGATGGATTGCTCGAGCTTTTCGAGCTCTTCGGTGAGGGTGAGGTTCCTCTGGGTTGATTGTCCTGGGCGGGACATGGTGGACTGTTTGAGGAGGTCGGAGAAGGTTGTGTTTACTTTTCTGTCAACAGTTTAGAGTTGGCATAAGCTCAGGCGCGTCATAAGAAGTGAAGCAAGCTCCGCGGTTGCGGGGTTCCAGGGGATTGAGATGCTGGGTTGGTGGGGCATGCAGCTGCTCCAGCACTTAACGAGCTCACAGCCATAGATATTAGTGAACCAGCCTGATTCTCGTCCAAGGAACTCTGTGTGCCCAGCAAGGTTGTCCTCGGTCAATTTGGGATGAGGTAGGAGTACATACATGCGGCCTTTATACATACAATTCAGTTTCTTCAATATGGGTATCAATCGCTGGCTTTCCTCCCGCCTGGCCGTCCCAGCCACATCCATCCTTCCACAGCTGCCACAACTCGCCGGTGCTCTGACCTGAAAACAAACACGCATTGTACAGATAAGACAGACAGACTGCACAAAGCTCCGAGAACGCCTGACATCCCAGTCCATCATCTCCCCCGTCCTCGAGTCCTGCCCCGATTGCTTCGCCCCCGTGCCGCTGTCCTCGTTCTCCCTTTTTGTCCCCTGGTCGACGCGGGCGTGGCCCTCTCTTCCTCCTCCTCCTCTTCTTCCTCTTCTTCCTCCTCCGACTCCTCTTCCTCCTCACTTTCCTCCTCGGACGGCGACTCCTCTTTCACTCTGCGCGCTCTGCTAGAGGTACGCTTGGTGGCGGCTCGCCCGCCCGACTTGGCGGCCGAGCGCCGGACGGGGCTAGCGGCCGGCGTCTCGTTTTCCGTGTCCTCGACGGTGCTACTTCGAGTGCCGCGGGCGTCGGTGGCGCGCTTGCGCTTCTTGGACGACGGATCGACGGGCGCGTCCGGGTCGAACTGAGGCGGGCTGCTAGGCGCCTCGCTCGGGCCGGCGCGCGCTCGCTCCAGCATCAGGTCCCCAAACTCGTCCACGGGCAGGCGGAAGTCGTGATACCGGCGGGGCTGACCTTCTTCCTCGGGCGGGTCCATGTTATTTTCCCGCTCGTCGATGGCTTCCAGGTTGTAGAATTCGGCCAGCTTGGTCCAGATGCCCGGGATGCGCGTGTGCGGCCAGGTGTCGGGGTCGAAGCCGTGGTTGCGTAGGTGCTCGCTGATGGCTAGCATTCGGAAATGTTTGTGCATGCCTGTTGTTGTTGGACCGAGGACGTGGTCAGCGGTTCGGCCCGCGACGAAGGGAACGAGATGTGCCTGTCCACATACCAGCTGGCTTCCACCGGATGACTGCCTTGAAGAGAGAGGCAACTTGGTCGTCGGTCCATGGGTCTGTGACAGGTTTGGGGGGTTGTGGCGGCGGGGGCGGCGCTGTGGGAGCTGTCGGGGTCTGGGCTGGAGTGTCGACGTCCATGGCATCATCATTCGCGGCGGACTGGGCGCCAGACCGGCCGCCCTTCTTTTTCGGTGGCATGGCTGGTCCGTTGGCGATGTGTTATTGCCTTTAGTATAGTATACGAGTATATGCAGCCCTCTACGCGACGAATTGGTCCGGTATTGGTGGGATTTTCATGTGTCGGGGTTGCCTGTTGCTGTTGCTGTTGCTGTTGGTGTTTTTGCGCGGATGGATGCAATGTTTCACGAGCTTCAGACTCTGGAGTTGGAGCTCGAGACAGCTCCACCGCGTGAACCTTGCTGGGCCGACCGGGGTGTGGTTGAAAGGGTTAGGGTTATACAAGCCGTGGTCTTAGACATGCTGCGTCCCCAAACTCATCGAGTTACAAACACAAACACAGGGCATCTACATCAACACACCTCTCACAGGTTGGGTCAGCCTGACGCGGAAAATATGACGGGCATGACTGATGAGGAAGACCCCTCGCAGCTCTTTGCCATCCCAGACCTTTGGCGGCCATCGATTTGGCTCAACCAAACGTTTACTGAGCCAGGAAAGGGAACTGCCACGCCTAACCCTCTCTTTGCCCTCGACACATCAACAACACCAACAAAACCCCTGGGTCTGGGTCTGGTTGCCAGCACAGACCTCGACATCAATCTCAGCCTCCCTGAGAAGCCCTTCGGTGCCGACGATGGCGATGGCGATGGCTTCTTCAAGCTGCCTTCCCTGCTTCGCGAATTAACATCCCAACCCGACCCCAATCAGACCAACATTGATGATCAAGCTGGGGACAAGCAGGCCCCTATTAGTACTACGTCTGTGGCCGGCGACTCTCTCTGTTCATCCGATCGTCACAACGACGGCGACCCCGATGGCAATGACTTCTGGCTTTTCTCCGACTCTGAAACCGCCGGGGCTCTTCCCCAGCTGTGCACCTGGGAAGCCTTTGAGCAGCCGGACCAGGGGAACTCCGGTGCCCCTGTCTTCCTCTCCGAGGCTGGCCCTGCTGCCTTTGACGCTCTTATCGCCTCGGCTCAAGCTGCCGGCGGTGACCCCGACATACTGCCCACGTCTCTGTACTGCTCGTGCCTTCTAAACCTCGCCCTGGGCCGGAGCTCTCTCCTCTTCTCCTGGGACGCCGACAAGCTCTCGTTTGTCAAGACGAGCCCCGGGTTGAGGGTGTCAGGTCTTTCCTTGGACCTGATTAGTGCCGTTGATTCCCTCTGCCTTGACTGCGGAAACTCGGCAAGGCATCTACAAGCTTTCGCCGAGAAGACATACGCAGCTGCAGCCACGCCCACCAGAGTCGCCCTCGCCAGGGTTGTCGCTTGCTTAATCGACACGGTCCGCTCCGAGCTGAGCTCTCGAAGCCGCCAAGTCCAGTCCCTTCTGCAGTTACAGGCCGCTGTTCAGCCAGCCCAGTCTATCCTATCTTACTTTAAGGGCTTTGTCAAGACACTGTCTCGGCAAAAGTCTGACGAAGCTCTCTTGTCTTACCTCTTTCAGGAGGCCGAAGCCTCTGAATACAGGAGCGAGCTCATCAAGGAGTGCACACGACAAGTTCTTCGGATTCTGTCTAGACCATGGATCGAGCTGGTGGAAGAATGGGTGGGCCTCAAACCCGACGAGGCATTTCCCTTGGACAAGAAGGGACCAGGTAAGGGCTTCATTCGGGTGGCCGACAAGATGTGGATCGACGATCAAGGGTTCGAGCTTGAGGAGCCAGACTACTTCCTCGACCGGGACAAGTTGCCTTCCTTCATCAGCGAGGACATGGGCCAGACCATCTTCGAGACTGGCTGGAACCTCCGCTTCCTGCGCGAGCACCACCCGGAACACGCGCTCTCTAGGCCCGACGTGATGGCCCGCGTGGAGCCGCCGAAGCTGGAATGGGAGTTCGATTGGGATGCACTCTCGAAGCTCGAGGCAAAGGCAAACCAGTACCGGGAAGCACTCTCACAGGCCATCAGGGGCTTGACGTCGACGTCGGCTCGCGAGAAGGTCATGCCGTCGCCAATCCCCTCAAAGAAGCGGAAATACAGTGTTGCGGGCCTCGAGTGCTTCGGGCAAGACGAGGCACAAGTCGAAGCACGCCTTCTTGCTTCCATCAACCACCTCAACCAGCCCCTCGAAGAACCCGCGGCCCAAGACGACCTCACCGTTCTCTTGAAGGAGCATCTCTACCGCTCCTCATCCCCCCACCAAGAATCCGCCGCCCTGTCCCCGCACTGGACTCTCGTTCCCCTACTCTCCTTCGGTCCCATCGTCTCGGCCCAATCCCGCCTCGTCAGCCGCGAATGCATGCGCCTCCTTTTCACCTCCCATCATCTCCGAACCCACATCGACCTCCTCCGGCAATACTTCCTCTTCTCCAACGGCCTCTTCTGCAGCCGTCTCGCCCACGCCCTCTTCGACCCGGACCTCTCCAGCGCCGAGCGCCAGTCCGGCGTCGCCCTCGTCGGCGGAACCATGGGTCTCCGCCTCGGCGGCCGTCGCACCTGGCCACCCGCCAGCTCCGAGCTTCGCTTGGCACTGATGGGCGTGCTGGCTGAATGCTACCAACCACCGCCATTCGCCACCTCCTCCAAACCGGCGCGGCCGCAGACGACATCCAATAGCGCTGTTGCTACCCGTGCCGCCACCCACCACCACCCGGCGGACCTCCCCGGCGACCTAAGCTTCGCAGTCCGCGACCTCACCCCGGAAGAGATCGACCGCTGCATGGACCCGGATTCCCTCGAAGCTCTTGACTTTTTACGTCTATCGTACCGTCCGCCGGCGGCGCTGCGCGGGGTGCTGGACCCGTCGACCCTCCTGCGGTACGATCGCATCTTCCGCCTCTTACTGCGCGTCTTGAGGATGCTGTACGTCGCGGACGAGCTGCTGGTCCGCCGGCCGCCGGCGCCGAAGAAGAAGGGGGAAAGCAACGCGTCGATGAGGCTGAGGTTGGAGGCGAGGCATTTCGTCAAGCAGGTCGCCGCGCACTTTTTCGAGGTGGGGATCGAGGCGCCGTGGAGGAGGTTTGAGCGGTGGTTGGACGGGGTTGAGCGGGAGATTTCTGCTGAGGAACAGGACCTGAACTTGGGAGACCGGGAGGGGGTTGTTGGTAATGATGATGGGGTGGGAGGAAAAACCGAGGAGATAATGGCCGCTGCGCGAACGTCGTCACGGCCGTCGTCGTCGGCGAGGAGGCAGCAGCAGCAGCAACAATCCCTCCGCAGCAGCAAGCGACAACACCAACACTCCGACGTCCCAACGTCGGAAACCACTACAATAACCCCGACCACCGTCCTCGAACGGCACGTCCGCGCCCTCGACGAAATCATGACCGTCCTACTCCTCCGCAAACGCCAAGCCCCCGTGATGGCGCTGCTGGAGGAGATTTTTGGCATCATACTGCGGTTTGCGAAGGGGTTGAGGTCTAGCACCATCGTTACTACTACTACTATCTCTACGAATCCTGGGAGGGTAGGGAAGGAAGGACAGGAGACGCCAGAACAGTTGTATAAAGCGTTTCGAAAAAAGGTGGATGCTTTCGTGACGGTTTGTAAAGGGTTGGGGGAGAAGATGGCGGGTTCCACCAGGTTGGCGTCGTCGTTGGGGAGTGAGGAGGGGGGGAGGGATGGGAGTGCCGTGGAGCAGTTAGTGATGAGGATTGATATGGAGGGGTTTTATGGACGGGCGGGTGGATTGTGAGGATAGGTTGCTAGAGAGATACAAAGAGACAGGAACGTCAGGGGTTTACCTGTTTGACAAGTTGACACGCGGGCTTTGTGTGTATAGGTATGTTTGCTGATCCAAAATGCGGACGTCTATCAGCATGTACCGTCCTTCAATACTATAACCTGGAGAAGGATTTAGATGACAGGCTGGCTGACAGACCGCACGCCAACCAGGTGGGGTCGGATAGTTGATGTACGACGGTTGACAACACATAACCACCTGTCAAGTACCGACTTCCAATCCCAGGGAAATGAATGTCTGGCGTCTGGAAACGAGAAGGTGGCATCTGGCAGCGAACAATGACAATGGCCGATATCTTGGTGGTGACGAACCGCCGCGACCGTTGCGAAACAAAAGGCCTGGCTGGCGACAGGCGCCCAACAAAGACACATGCATACCTACAATACCTAAGCCACCAGATAGACAGGCTGACTGATGGCAGACGGCTGACTCTAGCCACCTATTACTGATTGGTAACAGTCAAACATACTGTGTAGTATATCGTGTAGGAACTGCCGACAGATAACCGAGATGGGACAGTCGGGAACTTTCATGTCAGCAGCCGTTGACAGGCTTCCCAAGGACTGACAATTGCGCCTGGTGGTAGGCACCTAAGGCCATAATGGCACTTTGTCGGCGAGAAAATCGTACTGAAACGATGGACGACAGGCGCCTGGCAATAGCAGGCGTGTTGACCTTGGGTAGGCCGGGTTGGTGAACTTCTGACTAACTCCCAGGGACTGTCGACAGACCTAAGGAGATACGAGGATGACAGGAGAGAGTCTTGTGGTGGGCGACTGTTGACACGCGGCTACCGACAGACAAAGAGGTTGGTTGAAGCTAAGCGGCGAAAAGAGTACTTATATATCTCTGTCTAACTCGTTGATGACTGTCAACGGTTTTAGTCGTCTGGGAAGTGAGAGTGATGATTTGGCAACCGATATCCAACGCTCGACCGGTGGAACACGGGATCAGGGGAGATACGACAGGCGCCAGGTGCCCGTCGCATGTCGGCAGGAGACAAACAACAAGTATCCGTTATAAACAACATTTCATGGGCGTCAGTGAATAGTCAACAGGCAACATGCCTGATACGAGGTTATAGGCTAGGGAACAAAGGATCATGACTTATAGAAGACAGCCTATTTGGATAATTAGGCAACGCCTCCCAGGCATCAGTCGTCAGACATCAGTCGACATACGTCTGTTAACAAACGATAGATGACACTTGCCGTAGGATCGATCAAGAGTAGGAAACCAATGACAATAACTCATGTGACAGGGAACAAACGACGATAGGCAACCGATGTGATATAGATTACGAGATCTGTATAGCACGACAGACAACAGAGAGTATACTACCTAGTACAGCAGGCGCCGACATGTGAAAATCAGCTGAGGATCGAGCACGGGAAGCCCGTACAGACCAAATGACGCCAGCCACCGGATGCCAGACTG
The DNA here is from genome assembly GCF_041956435.1 of Mycothermus thermophilus. Classification (NCBI taxonomy): domain Eukaryota; kingdom Fungi; phylum Ascomycota; class Sordariomycetes; order Sordariales; family Chaetomiaceae; genus Mycothermus; species Mycothermus thermophilus. The sequence continues at coordinate 1,240,162 of NW_027191429.1, forward strand.
GCTGTGAGATAGAGAATGCCTCAGGAATACAACAAACATCAGAGGTCATGAGCCAAGTAACAAAGAGCAGGTGACGGGCGACAGATATACAATGACCTCTGGCGTCTGTCAATAGAGATAGCCTGATTCTCAGTCCTTAAGCACTTCCGTATTTGTAGATCTCAGTCTTCCCAGGGCAATCCTTCAAACTTCTTGTTAATCTAGCTGCCTAGGTCTGTATTCCAAAACCCTCTCGAGCTCGGTCGTTGTTGTTATCGCGACCGTGTCGTTCTGGCATTAAGCCAGACAGCGCCCGAACCCCTTCTGACCGTAGTCTCCAAGTCCAACCTGGGTCGCAGAAAGATCTGTCTACTCAGTTCCAATGCCGTCCCATTCCCTCGTTTCGACAGTAAACACTACCATGCACAAGATGCCTGACCGTCGTCTGCTCTTCTTCCATCTCAAAGTCGCACCAAGTCTTCAGCAGCCCACTTTGTCCCGTGGGTCTGTACACAATCACCAAGACAGTAAGACCCAATTTACATCCCCCCATCGTTTAGTCCCACCCAGTGCCACGCGCCCCATCCATCTCGTGAGACCCATCTCTTGTAAGACGCGGGGCCGGGCCGGGCCCCGCGCCGCCGTGACCGGACTCCAACTAACGCCGCCATCCGGCTCCGCATCCCCACTCCGAACCGGTTGACGGCGGACGTCTCCGGCGTGGGTCTCGGAGGGCGGTTTCGGAGGGAGACCGGAGGGTTCGGACGAGGACCGGCGGTGGTGACAGGCATCAACAATGGGCGAAGGTGAGTTGGAACAACATCTCCGCGGGCATCGAAACGCCACAACGACAAGGCGGAAGTAAGGTTAATCCCGCGCTATGCTATGCCAACAACGTTCATTGCCTGTCGCCTGTGGCGGGTAGCCTGCCGGTCCGGAGCAGGCCCCCCAAACTCCCCGTTGGGTGTTGTTGAGGATGTAGGATGTCAGGCATCAATCAACCATCCCCTCTTCATCCCTTCGATTCTCCTCATCTGTCTTCCCGGCCGGCAAAATCCAAAGGTTCTACCTACCTACCTACCTACCTACCTACCTCCTCCTCACATATCGAGTAGTAATACACATTAGGTATTCCGTCCAACATACCGAAACTCCATACCTTCTCCGTAAATAGCTGCAGAGTCCCTCGGCTTTGACAACACAGTATGTACATACATTCCTACATACTACTACATACTACACCTAGAACACATGCACCAAAGACATGCGTGTTCGTTAGGCTCCAAATAAGTCCGACAACTTGCGTTGACACATCTATACTCCTACGAGATACAGGATCTGGCTCCGGAGCAGATTCTCAACCACCTATCGCCGCCGCCGTTGCCGCCTTGACGATGACCGCCTGGGCCGCCTCACTCCCACCGACCACGCGACCGTCTTGGCTCTTAGGCGGTGAGTGCGTGAGCGAAACCGACCAGGCGTGCGCTTTGGCGGTGATGGTGTCCTTCGGTGGCGGATAGGGCGGCGGCCACCAAGGTGCCCAGGCAGACTATGGCGGCAACGGTCCAGCAGGCAAACAAAGCAGGACGGACTGACTGGTTGTCGACGCTCGCCGCTTGTTTGATGTCTACAGTGTATGTATGTACGTATGCCTAAAGCACAGGGCTTTTACAATCCCTCCCGTACGCCTAGTCGAGACTACCTAAATGCTTACCGAGAGCGAGATTCACATCTTTCCACCATGATGGTTGTCACCATGGTTTTGGTTTTGTTTTTTTGCCCCTGAACATTGCCCGCATCCGCATCACCGGGATGGTTGCATCGCTCGTCGCGTCGTGCGACAAAGGGGATGACGGACTTGGCTCGAACCCGGGCCAGCCACCTACCTCACCATGCTTTCGTAACGTCATAACTTTCCATATGACACAGAAAACATGCGAATCCCAGGGGACACTGAACTGAGCCATTGGTTGATCAGATCTTACGACCTACTATAGCGGTAGTAGTATCTACCTGGAATTTCGCCTGCGTGCCTCGCCTTTCAACCCTGGATCGTAACCATTTCATCATCATCATCACCAGTTCATTCCTCCTTTCAAGAAGGTCCGCGCGCCCGCCCGACGCCGGAAGGCGGACATGCTCTCTCTCCTTCCAGCCAAGCCAAAAGCACGGGGTGAAACGGCCCGATGGGTGCCACACTTTTTCGGATACGGGGCGGGTCGGGGATTCGGGGGAGGGGTGGGGTTTCACGGCCGAAGAACTCGCCCGTGGGTACTCCGATTAAGTACAGGAAAGGCCTGTTTTTTTGGGAGTGCTGCTATCCAGTGGCGAGCTGCAAGGCCAGCAAACTCGTACATACATACATACGGTTGAGGTTGCTTTGTCATCATCAGGTGAGGAGAATTTCTGTGTCGTCTGGCGGTTGGGTGTTTCTTTTTTTGCGCATTGATGAGGTAAAAGTAAAAGGAGCCCGAGGCCAACCGCTCCTTTCCATCCATCCATCCATTCACTTGAAGACAATCAGCCTGAGCCGGAAGTGGGATGTATGTATGAAACCTAGGTTGGTTGGAAGAATTGGCCTTGGTTTTGTTGTCGTTGATGATGTCCACGTCACTTCTCTCTCACGAGGCCCGGGAATAATGCTACCCTTGACAGTCTTGGGGGAGAATGATTTGACGATTCCATTCTTCGAGTGCGGAATCTTGCAGGACAGACTTTGGGGAAAGGGAAGAGTCGTTGTTGGACTGGGCTTCCTCATCAGATGTCGCGTTACACAAGCGTTTGAAGGATTGACCTAAACAGGCAATTCCATCGCTTGTCCGCCGAGTGGGGGTCACCGCCTGGCGCGCGCGTGTGCCGAGACTGGGGCCACTTTCTCAGACAGACCGCCTTTCACAGGGCAGGCAACGTCCTCCCTTTCCGCTGGAAGGTTGCTCCTTCCATCTTGTCTGGGGGTTACCGGAGGTACCTAGGTATGGCAACCGCAACAAGAAGAAGGAAGGTACCGGGTTTCTTTTTTCTCTTTCCTTTCCTCAGGCTGATTTTTTGAGGTGGTAACGAACAAAGTCACGCGGTTGGCTGAAAGTTTCTCTCTGCCATGGTGAGGTTGCAGCATCGTCAGGTCACCGTCATGCAGCCTTGTTCCCTTCCATCCATTAGGTTTCTGATATCCTCCTGCCGATAGGAGTCTCGGCCAGGTTGACATGACTCAGGTGTGGTTGGAGGATCGAAGGAATCACAACGTCAAGACCTGAATTGGCCCGTTGCTTGCTGCAAGTGAGCCGGTTCTCGTAGTTGTTGGTGTCATGGGCTGTTTTGCACCACCGATTTCTGCCGGGGCGATGCCGACATGACCGGACACCGAGTATAGAACTGAGCAAAAGAAATGATGGTTTCGGTGACATCTCGGTTGTTGAGGTGTGGCTTGATGTCATTGTCCGTCCGGGCTTTGAGCAATGTCTCGGACCAGAGACGGATAACGAATCTGGATTTATGATCCTCCGTCTTGTTCCCTTTGGCATCTCATTGACCAAGGCTCAAAGAAAACATCTTGCCTTGGTAGTACATACATACCAGCCAAGTATGTCCAGAATCATCCTCCCATTTCTTGCTGCCCGCCAACCTGGCCGGAACTTTCTTTTCATCCCTCGCCACCTCCACAGTAACCTGGAAGGTTCTCAATGTGTATTTCGCCTCTTAAGTCACAACAGACAAGGCATTCATTCCTTCACCGTCACTTTCCTCCCGCCACGGACAGGCAACCCCCGAAGCTCCCCGACCATGTGCCGTGCTCTCTCTCGCTCTCTCATCTCACGTTGGCCATCTGGACGAGTAGTATGCGTGTCCCGTCCTGGATGAGGGTTACACAACCACCAACACAACGCAATGTCGACATCATTCCATCATTCCATCATCATCAGCAGCATCATCCCGCTCCCTCCGATCGGTGATGGGGCCGTAACCGGTGGGTTTCCGGCACGCCGAGGCCGACCGGGGGTAAGTGGGTAGGTGTGGATGCAGCCCAGAAGAAAAACATTTTGCCCAAAAAAAATCTTGGCCAGCAATCATCACAGGCAAATGTGTGGACGAGACGAAGGATGTGCTGCTGCTGCATGTTCACCAATCTTGGTCTGCCACGGATTACTCATCTTGGTAATCCTGCCCAACGAAACCTGGTGTCATGCTGCGCAGGAAGGTCTTGGCAGAATTTCTTGCTGCCGGTGGAATCTGGGCGCTCTTTTCGTCACGTCTGTAGCGAACTCCTGTCGATCTTGTGCAAAACCAGAAGAAGCCCTATGGCATACAACGTACGTAGTGTAATGAACGAAAAATGCCGTTATATCTCCCTCATTCCGGCCGTCCAGTGTCACTTGACCTGTCCGGCCGGTCCGGCACAACGGCAAGGATAAAAAAAGCTCTCCATCATTTGGTTGTACCAATCTGTTGGTTGGTGACGCTCATGTTCTTCTGCCTTTGGGCTTGGTAGCGAAAGTTATCAGGGCAAGCTCCGTGAGTCCAAAGTTTGGCTCGCCGTCGGATCTCGGTCCACATTTGCCGGAAATCTTGCCGAGAGTTTTGGGCATTTCGCGGGAACCCCCACCAGCAGACGGGGATGGAATCGACAACGACGAACACACCCAAGTGATGAATCTCTCACACAATCAGTGCAGAGCCCATTGGATCGTCCCTAGCCAGGGCAGCATGGCATGGCATGGCATGGCGGGAGGGGCCACTACACCAGCCACGCGGCAGAGAGACACCTAGGCACCTAGGCACCTTGTCACCGTTTCAAGCCCCGCTCCCTCCTACTTCGCGTTCTCGGGTTCGCTTCCTCAGGTCTGTCCCGGCCGGAGATGAACAGGACGGAAGATCAGGTGCGGTGAGCGTCTCGTCCCGTTGCGACAGTGGCAATGGCCACGGCTGTACTACTCTCATGATAGTAGGTGCCTACCAGCACCAATCCTCACCGCAGGGAGAGGACGGAAACAAAAATAGGTGTCAAAAATCACAAGCTTGAAAATAATCGTATGGAATGGAAGCCAAGCAAAACAAACCCGCCTTCTCGGCGGCGGGGTTCGACCGCGAGCGCGGGGAGCCACAACAGACGCCTAATGACCGCACTACGTACTACTCCTCCTACCTAGTATTTTGCGTCGGGCGAAGCTCGGGCGGCAAGATTTGTTCTGCACTTGCGCTGCGCTGCACGCATGGCGTTACAGTAGCGGTTGAAGGAGGCGGGGAGGCGGGGAGGCGTGTGTAGATGCGCGCATGCATATCGCTTGTGTGTCGTCACTGGTTGCTTGCTGTTGTGCTACCTGACCAGCCATGCAGAGCTTGTTGTCCAGTTGGGGTGGTTGATGATGATGGAAAATTGCTAAGTCCGGCAGGCAGTGTTTTTTGTTGCTGTATAGAGGCCTACGGCCAGGCCCTTCTCTCGTGCTTTCGGAAACGTTCATCGTTGGCTGCCTTTTCTTTCTGCTTGCGGTTTGTGTCTAACCGATCTAACGGCGGCTGGCGACGGCGGCGAATTACCTGCCTGGCTTGGGCAAAATCTCGCCTCCCGACGACCAGCAAAGCAGGGCCGGAGCTTGGTCGGTGTGTGTGTGTTTGCGTTTGGTGTGTGTGTGTGTGTGTCTGTTGTTGTTCAAACTCAACTGGACGTTCAGGAAACAGGAATCCAAGCAATCGGGTGGTTGAACTTGGGCCCAAGAACGAATCCGGCCCCGCTCACGGTGCGCCGGCGTGGGGCGCCACCTCCGGAACAGGGATGATCCCGTCGGTAATTGCCCGGCTTTAACTCGCGGTGTCGAACATGGCCCATCCAACCATCATGAGGTTGCGTTGTGTAGCGTAGCGTTGGGTGTGTGTGATGTCCTGCAAGGTTGGTTCCGACGAGCCAGAAAGAAGAAAAAATTAGTCCTGTGATGTAAATCCCAATCAAATGAGCGAAAGGGAAAATGTCCGAGGCTGGCATGCGCGCGAGTGCGGGCAAAGGAAAAGAATCGACACAAAACGAACGACGAGCAGGTTCCGCGGGCAAAATGCCACTTGCCATGACATTTGCATCGTCAAACCGTCCCGTCCGTCCGCGGAGCGCGCGGGGGGACGGTGTCTTCGTCAAAGCTTGGCAGACGGCCGCGAATTGGGCCCTGCATGGAATTGCGCGGAGTGTCCTCCGTCCTCTCTCTGCTGGGATTTCGGTCGGGTACTCATCGTTTTCACCTGGTTTTGGTGTGTTGTATATGCCCTGGAGGTGGTTGGGGATTTCACGAGGCGCGCTGGCCGCTCAACCCCTCCTTTTCGTCCTTCTTTGGGGTTATCACGTCCAAAACGAAACGAAGCATGGCGGGGATTGTCGATTGCGGCAGTTTTTGTTCCGTCGCGTCTGCATATCGCTTCGATTTTCCTCGAGGCGCTTGACTCGTGTGTACAAGCAACGTGGCACGCCGTCGATGCAAAAACAAACCGAAACCCCTCTTCTTCTCCTCCCTTTTTGCCTGGATCCGGACGGGGGGCCGAGGTCCTTTGTTTTGAGCCAAGTTCCGATGCCGCAGGTTCGGTAATGAAAGTATGCGTCAAGCTCGAGGGTAATGGACTCGACACATCAGCAAGAGAAGGGTTAGGGAGATGATGATGGTCGTCACCGACCCAGGTTCAGATCACACAAGAGAACAACAGCGTGCTCTCGGCTGGTTGATATCCATGATGTTCTTTTGGTGGAGCACGCGAGCTTCTAGAAGGACAGCCCCTCATACATAAGTCCAACTTTTATACGTCACACAAGAGCAGCCCACGGAAGTGGGTGGGTTCACCGTCGGCGAGGACCCTCCCAGAGCCTCAAGTGTGTCTTGGGGCCATGTCTTGGGGATCGCCCACCCTCTCCACTCACAACCCCCGCCTCGTTCGTTCAAACCCTGGGGATGGGGATGGGGATGCTGTGGCTTCCGACGCCATGCACAGCAAGAGAGGATGCGCGGCTGTCCGTTGTTGGACTCCAACCCACAGACGCGCCAGTCGCTCCAACAGACGCACGCGCGGCTGACGCGCAGCAAGCTTGCTTGCTTGTGTCTTGTGTCGTCAAGACAAGCACCAAAAAGATGGATCCAGTCTCCAGTCCAGCCGTCGCCGTGCCTGATTGATGTGCCCACACATCACGTCACCACCTGTCTTTCTATCCCAAAACGTTTCCGTTCCTGTTTTTTAAAGTATGATTCTCTTTTCCGTTGGGCGGCCATGCGTTTGTTGCGTTGAAATTGCCCCTCACCAATGCAAGGGGCCATTGATTCCGAAATCGCCGAATCTCGCGCTGATACCGCGACAACCCGAGCGAAACAGGCAGGCTGTAATTTTTTTTGCCTCGGGACAAAGCAGCTGGCAGCAAGAGAAGTACCAGCCAGAAACGGCAGACCATCAGTTCCCTCTCTCCTTCTCCCTTCTTCCTGGAGTCGCCGAGGAGAGAAGGGGGTGTCGTCATTGCTTGGGCCGATGGTACGGTACCGCGCCCGCCTCCACAGTGTGAGCCCACTCTCGGCATGTGTGTAGGTGTGTGAGACGGGACCAATTTCACTGTCTCATTTCCATTTCACACTTGCTTGTCATTCCCTCCCTGGGTACTGTATCGGGAGACGTCGTGGAATCGTCCCAGAACAGGTCTCGCGACAAACATGAACCCTGGCCACAAATCACGGCCACGCCTCCATCCAATTCCACCAGGCCGAGGTACGCCAGGGATCGGTCGTCTTGGCCACGACCAATCCGCCAACATTCCTGACTCGTGGAGCACTGCAAATCATCCCGGCGCCGACTCCGGGGTTTGGTCGTGAAACTCCCTCAGACAAAACCTCGATCAACAAGCGCGGAGGGCATGTGGGAGAGGAAATATCGTGCGACTCGGAGTACTCCGTTCATCACTTCCCGTTGCGATTTGTATGTATGGACAGTACCTGACTTGTTAGTACGGATGGGTAAGTATTATACGAAATACACTCGGCATGAGGAAATGCATACACTCTCGCTCCTCCTACCCGAGCGTTTGCCGGCCGGCTGGTGTTTGCGACAGGCTTGTCCGCCAAGGGATCGCTGTGCTGCTGGGCGATCAGAATAGGGCGTGGCAAGATGGGGAGGCCGACATTGTCACAGGCGTGGTGAATGGATGGCACAGACGGACAGCACCCAAAAGCTCCAGCGCTAGCAGTAGCCTTCCCGGCGCTGTTGGGAACCGAACAGAAGAGGTAGCATGCGCTAACCGCTGGCCCGGATAGCGGCCGAGCTCTGGCACCTAGGTCGATACCAGTAGTGTCCCAACTATCACTGGTCCTCGCTGGTTTGGGCACACAAGCAAGAAAGCCAGATCCAAAGTAACCTATCGAGGCCAGCTCACTTACCCTTCATCAGATAACCGAGCACCCGGCGGCGGCGGGCACGCGGACGGTGCTTTCATGTGCTGTTTCTTCACCGCAAGTCTTGTCGTCAAAGTCCCCCGGATGTTCTGGGCCGTCACGCCATTTCGTCGTTTCTCGCAATCCGAACAGAACGCTATCCAGTGTGGGTATGGATGTTTGAAAATCAAGTACCAAACTTTCCTTTTCCTCTCCAATTCCGTGGTGGCGGCGGCCCAGGGACGGCCCAAGGCTCTGGACCGCCCCAGACGCCAACCCAACCCAACAACCCCTCTACGGGGCGCTGCGGCACTGTCCGCTATGGAGCAGATTTGCGCGTGTAGGATGGATCCAGCGCTAACCTACTCCATAGCAGGTAGCCGCCCCGTTTTCGCATGTCGTGATCGATCTAGTACCAGGTAGTTATCAGTTTGCTTTTCGCTTGACATTCGTCGGCATTGGACTTTACAAAAACGAGTCGTGATGAGGCAAGTTGCCGGTCTAGCCGGCGTCGCAGAACACACAAGAGAAGAAAAGAGCCGGTTGGCCAATTCGGCCCTGCTGACGGCACTTGTATTGTTCGGGCCTGGTGGGAGTCGGCTCAGCTAGGTCCACACTTGTTTGTTAGTTGTCGGCCGCCGCCGCTGACGATCTCTTCCCCCAGACCCTGTCATCCGCCGAGAGCTGCTGTTCGGTCGTTCATCGATCAACTACCGGCTCCCGCTGGGTCGCACACAAGTGGGCTCCCGAAATAATACCATCCCAAAGCCCAAATATCAAGCCGCGCTCTCTTGGTGGGTTTTCAAACCACAAAAAGGAGACATCGGTTCTCATCAATCACCTCCCACCCAGCAATCCAGACAGCCCGTCCCCCAAAGCCGAACAGAGCTGACCCCGGCCTAACCGAACTGACAATTGTTGCTGAGATTTGACATTCCCTCCGGGCGCCCGGCATCGCTCAATTTCGCAACAAAGGAACGCCAGATATATGTGGCAAATGTCAAAGGGCAGTGCGTCAGCGTGCTGATGTATACAGTGCGGGAACGGACTGTACGAAACCCGTACGGTAAGTTTCGTAATTGACCGAATCACTGCCAACCAGGCTGGAGCTGCAGATGCACATGCTCACGCACACATCTCACCACACATTGACATCAGCAGGACAATGGCTGTATCCGTCTGAACATGGAAAGAAATGGTGGTTGGAAGACGCAAGCCGTTGCACAAGACTCGTTGTCGCCTCGTTGAACCGTTTGAAAGGGGAATTTCCGTTCCCAAGATTTGGCTTGCACCCCTTCAATCTCGTTTGACCGTGCGACCTCCGCGGGGAGGCGAAATTGATGTGTGGACGGTACCAATTGCATCAATGTTGTGGCCATGAGAAAAAAACAAATCACATGTGCGCCTTGCTGAGACAGCTGGCCGGCCTCTGGCCTCCTTATTTCTTTCCTCCCCGGCAAGGCATGCCGGCAGAAGTTGCCAGACCGTTCGAAACACTTTGTAGGAAACGTATTATGAGTAACGGAAGACAACACATCAAACCGGGCCGCTGCTGTGCAAAAATGCCCTCGACAACGCACTCTGCCGGTTGTGTTTGTCGTTGACTCGCGAGGCATCTCTCTCGAGGTTTGGGGGTGTAGTTCCAGACGTCAGGTATCTTTGCCTTGTCCGTGACATGGCCGTACCCGAACAAACCCCCCCAAGCCGGCAGCGATACCGGACGCTCGCGGCAAAGTCCACCAGACATGGCAGCGACCCGACGGGCATTGGGCCGGATGCAAGCGCGCACTTTATGTCCAAGCTGGGCAGGTTTGGGTACCTGCGGTACTTCATGTACATCGCACTTTTGGTTTTTTCTTTCTTTCGATACAGGGCCTTTCCTTCCCAGAAACAGCCAAGGACCAGCGGTACTCCGTATTTTCACTCCCTTTCAATATTCCCGCCTTCCCGCCTGAAATGTGTTGAACGTGAAGGCCTCCTTCCCATTTCCGCCCCTCCCAAGCCAAGGTCACCCCCTTAGCTTTTTGCACCCCAGGATTGGGCAACATGGGACGAAGTGGCCCGAGCGCCTTTCCCTTCAAGTTTTGTGGCCCTCCCCCCATTTTTTTTTCCCTCCGACCTTTCTTGGTTCCTTACCCACTTTCCCTTTTCTCTTCCACATTCGCGTCCCGTCACCACAACCCGACCCATCTTTTTTTTCCTCTGCACGCCCGCAAACCCAACAACGTGGAACGCAGGCCTGCAGACAGACCGTTGAGAAGTAGAAGCTGGAAACTAAAGCGTTTCCCACAAGAACTCGCTTCGATTGATCATACGTCTCTTTGTGGATTCGCGCCACGAGGCCATCTTCTTCTTTTTTCCCACTTTTCCGACCCGCGATTTAGGACCAGGATCCGTTTTTCTCCACTCGGCACGACACCCTACCACACCAAGACCAGCCCACACCACCGCACAGTGCCCTAACGGCTTCTCGCGCCTTGCTGCGACTTGTGCTGGCCCAGGTCCCGGATTTACCCTCTTTTCTTGTCCGCCACCCGCAACGCATCACCCAGTTCCTGGCTCTTCCTCCCCCAAAACATTAAAAGAGCACGCGCAGACCGAAAAAAAAGTGGCAGGTCCCCACACCGACCATTCCACTCAGACATCCCCATTCCTCTCCACTTCCACGTCCTCTTCTTTTTTTGAGCCTCATTTTCCCGCTTGGGGCTTTTTCTCCACCTTTTTTTTTCCAGAGCACGTCGCGCGCGTCCAAACAGACCCATACCCGTGACTGCAGGTCCCGCAGCTCAACCACCACCTACACGCATCGTCAAACGCATCACACCGCATCGCATAGCTATCGTTGCGCGTGTCTTTGCGGATAACGGACGACAAAGAAGCAGCGATATCTGCATTCTGCTTTCGGAAGCCTCTCAGTCGGGTTCATTCCCAAGAATCGAGAAGTCGTCGAGGCCGAGGAGAGAAAAAGCAAGCAACGGGGTTCGAGACGAGTCGACGCGTCGCATCTCGCAACGCTCGACTTCATCGATCGCGTCGGAGCAGAGAATCCATTCTCTCGCCCGACTGAGCTCATCGCCGCCGCGTTCATCGCGTCCAGGCCAGAACCAGCGACCAGAAACCTTTCGTGCTCCGGCTCGGATGGTTTTTGGTGCTCGTCGTCCTCAGCGTTTTTGAGCGACGGATTATGGAAGGTCTGCCTCACGGCTCGGCGAATGCTATAAACACGTCGGTGGCTTCATACCCTCCTTCGTCGGCATCAGCATCACCGCACCTTTCGCAGCATCAACCTACTCCTCCCCATCTTCAGCATACAACAGCCGTCCCTCCCCACACGCTGCCTCCTCTTCAGCCTAGCAACCCGGTCCTGCAGCAGGGTCCTTACGGAAGCTATCCTCATAGCTCGAGACCTCCGGCGACCAGCGCGCCGAGTTCCACCACTACCACTGCCATGGCCAGCTATCCTCCCCCGCCTCCCCAGAACGCGGGCCGCGGTGGCGCTTATCCCATGATGGGTAACAACAATTATCAGGCTCAGCAGCCGTACCCCGGCGCCTCGTCGAGCATGCTGCCTCAGACGACCACCGCTGCCTCCCATCCCCAGCCCATCGCTCCCGCCCCGGCCACCGCCGGCGGCCGCGCTCCCCCGGTTCTCCGGCCCATGCCGGCCGGCGGCGTCATGTCGTCCCCGAGCATGAACTCACCCTACGGCCAGGCTCCGCTCATGACCCAGGCTCCCATGATGGAGGAGCCGACTCACGTCGTTGGATCTCAGGGCCGGAGGGGCATCCTCCCCAGTGCCCCTGGCCGGCCGGCTCCGCCGGCCCCGGGCTCGGCCCAGGCCAAGAACCAGATCCCGCAGAAGGATGCGGATGGCAAGTTCCCGTGCCCCCACTGCACCAAGACGTATCTGCACGCGAAGCACCTTAAGCGTCACCTCCTCAGGCGTAAGTTTTTGACCCCATCGCACCCTCCAACCCTTTTGATGGTCTGACCCGCCGCCCAGATACCGGCGATCGCCCGTACATGTGTGTCCTGTGCCACGACACGTTCTCGCGCAGCGACATCCTCAAGCGCCACTTCATCAAGTGCTCGGTCCGCCGCGGCAACCCGACCGGTGCCAGCCACCTGTCGCACCCCCAGGCTCACGTGAAGAAGAACCAGCAGGCTGCCCAGCAGAAGGCCATGGGAACCGAGGGCGACGTGAACCACATGAACGGTATGGGTAACATGCCTAGCGCCGAGGGGATGGTCCACCCGTTCGGCATGATTCCCGCCCCCTCCGATGGCATGAACAACGTGGCCAACGATCAAAGCCAATTGTCGAGGTCAAGCACCATTAACAGGGTCGCCGATGACGCAGCCAACCGCGACAGGAGGAATATGACGGGCCAGGTCATGAGCGCCTCTCCCCGCCCGGCGGGCAACTTCGAGCAGGGCTACAACGGTGGCGAGGTCGCCAACAACATGACGGCCAATATCAACCCGCAGCTCGCCAACTACAGCATGCCTCAGAATCAGAACGGAATGCCCATGTTCGGCGGCTCGAGCTCGACCGATTGGTCTCAGATGTTCCAGGCTGGTGCGCACTCTACCTACGTCGATTCGATCCCCGAACCTAATACCATCCAGGGACAGATGCAGACCGTAACAACCAAACCCGAGCCTAATCCGGGCGCCGCCCGAGCGGCAGGCATACCTAGCGACAACCCCGCCGACTCATCCCTCTTCCCTTCGTGGGGAGTTCCGCCGTCCTCGTCCTATCCCAACATCTACCACCAAATGTCGACCAAGATCCTTGATTTCCTCAGGTCCACCCCCGCCGGATCCGATGCCTCGATGTCTAGCGTACTGGATTTTTACTTCCATTCCGACAACGTCCGCAACTTCCTCGAGAACTACACTAATTTCCACGCCCACCTGCCCATCCTCCACATCCCCACGTTCCGTGCCATGGAAGCCCATGTTGGCCTCTTAGCAGCCATGTGCTGTATCGGGGCGTGCTACTCGGAGCGAATACCCGCGCCTAACATTCGTGAGGTTATGGATTTGCTCAAGGGTGCCCTCGAAGGCTCGTCCCGCATGTTCGCGTCTCTTGTTCAACCTCCAGGGTCCGATCCCGTCTACGACTGGTCCTCCTTCGGAAGTAACAAGACCGACCTCGAAGAGCTCCAGGCTACCATGCTTACGCAGATCCTGTTCACTTGGAATGGCACGCCGGCGCAGCGCGAGAAGGCACGGAGGACGTTCCCGCTCATCGCGTCTTCGGCTCGCAAAGCCGGTTTGTTGACCTTGTCTACGGATGGCCCGAGCTACAGCCCAATGCACCGTCCTGATTTCAGTCCGACGGCCGCTTCGGCTTCCGAGTTCAACTGGCACGCCTGGGTCGAGCAAGAGAAGCGCATTCGCACCATGTACCTGATTTACGTTTACGACGTCGCCCTCGGCCTCTACTTCAACACGGGTCCCGACTTCGATCCCTTCGAGGTCCGCATTCCGCTCCCCGCCGACGATGCCGCCTGGGACGCGAGCAACGCGATAGAGTGCGCTGAAGCCCTGGGGTTGCATGGTCCAGAAGCTGCCAAGTTCCGCAATCCGGACGGCACCCAGAGGAGTACCCAACCCGAGATGCGCCAAGTGCTGAAGGCTCTGCTCGACAGCAGCTATCGGATCCAGCCGGGGGCCACCAACCTCTTTGGCAAGTTCATCCTGATCCACGCGCTGCTCGCCATCATGCGCAAGGCGCAGCTCGAGGGTGGCGCCGCGATCTTGACTCGCGCGGCTACTCCGGTGCCTTCTCAGCCCTGGTTTGTCAACGGCCAAGCCACGCCTGCCAACAGCGGGCGCGCGACGCCGGTCGACCTCGGGGCCAGCCTTCTCGACCACCAAACAGCAAAAATGCTCGCTACCGCGCTGGACAAGTTCAAGAGCAACTGGGACCATGACATGGCGATACAGTTCCCGCCGTCGCCGGTCGTCAATCCCAGGCGGTACGGGTTCACTAGGGATGGAATCCACTTCTACTGGTTGGCGACATATCTTCTCAAGAGCACACGGGCGACGGACTTGCAGATGGCGCCGGATCAGCGCTTTGTGCAGGTTATTCATCTTCTCAAGTCGGTGAAGCAATGGGTGTTGACGGACGGAGCATCTCGCGGCGAAGAATTGGGATCGGTTGCGGACATCGACGCGTCATACGGGGCCACGGATCTGACACTCGACATGACACAGTTGTTCCGACCACTTTCGACGGCGAGGAAGTCACCAGGGTATGCAGCTGCTCCGGTTGGCAGCTTGCCGAACCAAGCATAATGAATCTTTCACTCTCGGAGGCGCGCATTCATTCACTCTCTGCATCAGCGGCGTTCTTGTGTCCGAGTCTCTCGCTCGTCTTTTTCTGTCGTCGGCCCATCTCGACGGTAGGAAAGCTGTTGCGTCATTGTGTTTTACCCCACAGTTTTTATGTTTTGTCTTTTATTCACATGTCTCCCTGTGTCTCAATAAAAAGAACAAAAAAAGTCTCATGGCAACACCTCGTTGTTGCTGCAACAACAACAACAACAAGATTGTCACAGAAACGGCGGGGTTATTTGCTCTTTTTTCATGCATCGTTCATCATCTCTCGGGGTGCGGTGGGTTTTGGTGTGTGGGTTGCCGGTGAAATAGATTTTTCTTTTCTCTTCTCTCTCTCAGGGGTGTTTTATTCCGGGTGCATTTAGAGAGCTGCATTCGCATTTGAGCAACAACAAAGAACCACGCGACAAACAACAACAACAACAACAACAACAACAACAACAACAACAACAACAACAACAACAACAACAACAACAACAACAACAACAACAACAACAATCACAGCACACGACAACAAATAGACGGAGGAAAGATGGCGGGTTTTGTTTTTTAAAGTGTACGTACGTATTGTAAGCTTGGTTGGGGTGGAATGGAGATGAATGTGATGGGGGTTGAGAATGATGTTGGGTGTTTTGTCGTGGTGGGAATGGGCTCTTCTGGGAAGAGCTGTTGATTTGAGGGAGGGGAGGAAACAAAAAGGGGAGAATGAGGGAGGATCGGTGGACGTGAGGTGGTGGGTGGATTGGGAGATCGAGGGAAGAAAGGAAGGGGAGATTGTTGGGAGGGGAAAAGGGATAAGGTAGATGGGAGGAGTATGGTAACAAGGTGAGGTTTGTTGTTGGTGTTGTGACTTGAGTATTATAATGGAGCTTTGTTTTTGAACTTTAGTTGATTCATGGCTTTGTATTTTGTTGTCTCGAGGGCTGGTACCTCTTCTCTCGAGTTGTGTCATCAATTACAATGTGTTAGTACCTTAGTCCTGCTATCAAGCTGTCAAGGAGTCTGTTGTACTCATCTATGTAAAATTGAAGACAAATAAATGCCTGAGCCGGCTTTATGAGGGAGACGACGCTTTGCTGAGCTGTGTGTGGGATAGAGATGTATCAACAAGACAGCCACGCCATATCCGTAGAGTTTCGAATCGAGGCCCAACTGAGTATTTTGGGATGGGATTCGTTTAGTCAGTGGCTTGATTGCTTCCGCTCCATCTATTCAATTTACAAGTGTGTGTGGTATCTCAATGACAGGCTGGTAATGGTATTGTACAGGACAAAAAACATCGCCTCCTCTTCAATCCCCATCTCATCCGACTTCATCTCTCTCCCTTCTCCCTCCACCTCTCTTCCCTAGGTCACTTCCTTCCTCGCCCACCACTTTGACAGGAGAAGCATCGTTATGTCATGACTTGGAGTCGCGCGGGATAACGTGGATCTTGGGCAAGAGCTTGTCCAGCTTTTCCTTGTCGGCCTCGGTCGGCACCAGGCCCAGCTTCTCCTCGATGGTGGGAGTCACGGCGAGACCGATGCAGCCCCAGGCCAGCAGGCCGACGCCGAGGCCGAGACGGCCTTTGGGGCCGAGGTTTTTGTAGATTCTGCGAGGTACGGACTTCGTGAGTATGGGTTGTGGCTGGGTAACGACTCGGTCGGTGGTTGTTGTGGCTTGGAGGGTTGGGAGCAGAAATTGAATGGGGGAGGAGGGGGGACGGACTGGACGATTTGCATTTTGATCCTTTTTATTAGTTTTATATGTCGGAGTTGGTGATGATTGTGTCTTGGAGTTTGTTGGAGATGAAGTGAGTGATGTGAGTGAAGTTGATGTCGGACTGAGACGGAATTGAATGACAGGGTTCGGCAGCTGGTGCCGGTTGATCAGGTCAAGAAACGGACCAGAGTGGGGCACTCGCCGGCCGGTGGTTCGGCCCAACCAAATTTTCCCAAGTCCCTCATCGGCAGCAGCGTCTTTGCAGCATCCGAAGCCCCTCTATCGACTCGACGGCCGAACCTCCCAGCCCCGTTCGATCCCCAGTTGCCAGCCCTGCGTGCGACACCGAGACTACCGTGGGCGAAGGGGGGCCATCGCTGACAAGTTTGACTTCCGGAACCCCAACAACAAAATCCGGGCAATTCCTCTCTCCTTCTCTGTCTCTCTCGACCACCATGGCTGCACCAGCACTGCGGCCGACCCTCTCCATGGGGTCTGCTGCTCTCGGCAGGATACGAATCACCCCTCCCTCTTCTTCTACATGTGCCGCCGTCACCCCGTCATCGCTCGCAGCCCAGAAAGCCTCCCTCTCCACCTCCGCCGTCCTCCTCAAGCGCCACACCTACCCGGGAGCGCGCGACAACGCCGACCACAGCAAGAAGCGCGGCGAGTCGGCGATGCGGGGCACGGGCGCGCGCTGGCGGCTGTCCATGTCGGACGGGCCACTACCGACGCCAGTGGCGCGGGACCGGCTGCCCCAGATCGCCACGGACCCGGACCACGGGCTGTGGGAGTTTTTCTACGACCGCGAGCGGGTCGTCAACACGCCCGAGAAGGACGCGGCGCACGGGCGGGCGTGGACGGTGGAGGAGCTGCGGCATAAGTCGTGGGACGATTTGCACAAGTTGTGGTGGGTGTGCGTCAAGGAGAGGAACAGGATCGCGACGGCGAACATTGAGAGGGAGACGCAGAAATTGGGGTTTGGAGAGGCGGAGGCTAAGGATAGGGATACTGAGGTGGGTTTTTCTTTTCTGTGTTGCTATCTGTTTGGTCTGTGAGAGGGTGAAGCTGGCCGAGGTTGCTGACATGCCGTGTGCTTTTTTTAGGTTCGCAAGACGATGCGCGCCATCAGACATGTGCTGACGGAGCGCTTCTACTTGTGGGAAGACGCCGTCAAGCTGGCCAAGAACGACCCCGAGGTCAACCTCTCGGGCGACGGGCCGGCTTTCACGCCCAAGGACTACCTCGAGGAGGCGGACGCTGTCAAGGAAGGACAGGAGCAGGCTGCTTTGGCGGCGGCCGAGTCAACAGCAACACAACCTGGAGCGACCACAACGCCAGATCCGACCGCGATACCGGAACCCAAAGCCCAAGCCGAAGCCCCGAGGTTATAATAAGCTCGATGCGAGCTTTGACTTGGTCGTTGACCCACCTCCTTCGAGACAGCAGCCCCCCGGCAGGACCGTGATAGGATTGCGCCTGTACCATACCTTCTCCCTCTGTACACCAGAGGAGAGCTCCATACCTCCATGAACTACATACATACCTCCATCACCTCCTCCCGTCATGGCATCACACACAGCTTGGGGCTTGTACAAATAGTGTATCGATCAGCAATTGTTTGGTGGATTTGTGGCTCCTGATGGTATCTAGACGGGGTATTTTGTGCCTCTGGCCCCTGATGGGTTGGATGGATGACATGTTTCGCCTGTTGTTGACCGAGATGAGGATAGCCCCAGAGGCGTGATGAAGTTATTTCACTGTACCAAAGATGCAATATAACAAACCACCGCGAACAAAGAGCATGGTCATTACTTATTAATGAATGAGGCGTCGTCGAGACGAGGCGAGGCCCAGACCGCAATTCCTTCCCCCTAACTCCCCTATCGAATCACAAGCAGCGGCTCGGCCGTTTAGCTCCCCCCCAAAGCGTCCCCCAAAGCGGGGCACCTCCACCCCTCAGTGACCGCAACACAACACATCAGCCAGCATCCCCATTCCCCCACCACAGCAACGTCCACGTACAGTCGGTCAGGTCCCGTCTCGATCCCATCCAATCTGGTTCACTTGTTTCCCGGCAACCTCATTACCTGACTTACCTAACCATCCTCGACGCCCAACCATCACTGCTCCAGCTTGATTTTCCACTGCCAACCCTCCTTTTGTTTTTCTGTTTGCCGTCCTCCACTCTCCACATCATCTCCATCTCTCTTCCTCCGCCTCTTCTTCTCCTTTGACTCTCCCCAACTCTAGTTAGCTCCGCCACTCTCCTTATTCCAACCACCACCACAACCACCACCCTCCAATCCAAACACCATGGCCGACGAGATCGCCAAGGAGTACGACGTCATTGTGCTGGGCACGGGCCTGACCGAGTGCATCCTGTCGGGTGTGCTCAGCGTCAAGGGGAAGAAGGTGCTGCACATTGACCGCAACGACCACTATGGCGGGTGAGTGACGTTTGCCTTAAAGCTCTTCCTCTCTTTGTCTATACTGACACACTATCTCTTTTACAGCGAGGCCGCGTCTGTCAACCTCGAAGTGGTATGCCAATCCCATCCTACATCCCCGTGAGATACAACAGACGTCGACAGTCTCTAACGACACCGCCCCCTTTTCCCCTCCTTCCCATGTATAGCTCTTCAAGAAGTATGGCAACTACACGCCGGGCACCGAGCCCTGGAAGCAGTACGGCCGCCTGAACGACTGGAACATCGACCTGGTGCCCAAGTTCCTCATGTCGTCGGGCGAGCTCACAAACATTCTCGTCTCTACCGACGTCACTCGCTATCTCGAGTTCCGCCAGGTCGCCGGCAGCTATGTCCAGCAGGGCTCCGGGTCCAAGGCCACCGTCGCCAAGGTCCCCTCGGACGCCGCCGAGGCCCTCAAGTCCCCTCTCATGGGCATCTTTGAAAAGCGCCGCATGAAGACGTTCATCGAGTGGGTTGGCTCTTTTGATGTCAAGGATCCCAGCACCCATAAGGGTCAGTTCCTTTCCTTTCCCAATTGTGGTCGACGTTCCAAGAGAAATAATAGCTAATACTCTTCCCTATCTTCCCAGGCCTCGACATCAAGTCGTGCACCATGAAGGACGTCTACGACAAGTTCGGCCTCGAGCCGGCGACCCGCGACTTCTGCGGGCACGCCATGGCGCTCTACCAAGACGACTCGTACCTTGACCAACCCGGCGGCGCGCCTGACGCCATTGAGCGCATCCGCCTGTACGGCAACAGCGTGGCGCGTTACGGCAAGTCGCCCTACATCTACCCGCTGTACGGCCTGGGCGAGCTGCCGCAGGGCTTCGCGCGGCTTAGCGCCATCTACGGCGGCACCTACATGCTCAACACGAGCCTGGACGAGATCATCTACGAGGACGGCAAGGCGGTGGGCATCAAGGCCACCATGCGCAACATGGAGCCCGAGATGAAGTTTGAGACGCGCGCAAAGACCATCATTGGCGACCCGAGCTACTTCCCGGACAAGGTCCGCGTCGTGGGCCACGTGCTGCGCGCGATCTGCATCCTCAAGCACCCCATCGCGCAGACCAACGACAGCGATTCGTGCCAGATTATCATCCCGCAGTCGCAGGTGGGGAGGAAGAATGGTGAGTTCTCCAGCCGTCTTGCTATGTTTGCCCATGACGGCGTGATGCTGATTTCTTGCCACCAGACATCTACATCGCCTGTGTCTCGTCCCTCCACAACGTCTGCCCCAAGGGCTACTGGGTCGCCATCGTCAGCACCATTGCCGAGACGTCCGCCAACCACCACCTCGAGCTGGCACCCGGTCTGGAGCGCCTGGGCAAGATTGAGGAGCAGTTCATGGTGCGTACTTTTCCTCTAAACCCACCACCATCACTATTGTTGGCTGGATAATCCTAACATACGCGTTACTCTTGAAACAGGGCCCGCCCATCCCCATCTACGAGCCCATCTCGGACGGCACCACCGACAACATTTACATCTCCAAGAGCTACGACTCGTCCAGCCACTTCGAGTCGGCCACGCAGGACGTCAAGGACATTTACCGCCGCCTGGCCGGCGAGGAGCTGGTGGTCGAGAACCTCAGGGAGGGGCTGCAGGTTACTGCCGAGTAAGGGTTTGAGTCATGGTGTGTCTTTGGATTTGGGATAAAGATGCGCGTGTGAAGAGTAAGGTGAGGGTGGATTTGTCGGAGACTTGTTTGTTACTTGGTTAGGAGGAGAGAGAAGTTCCCCGTGGTGTGTGTGGTGATAGGCCGACCTACCCGTACGCTGGTGTGTATGCGGAAAGAAGAGGCTTCTTTTGAGTGTGCCCGTTTCTTTTTGGAGAGGGCTGCTTATTCGCTGGTAATACACCTAGCCTTGAGTTCCAAGGGGTACGTACGGACTTACTACTACTCCTATGTTTGTCTTCAGGTTGTATGTATGTGAAAAGGGGCCGGTATGGACGTACTCCCTTGATCTGTGTCTTCAGGTTGTATGTGACATTCAGAAAGTCCCCCTACCCCATCCACCCCTTTTCACCTCTCTCTGTCCTGCTTTTGGATGAGTACATACATACCTGAGGTGTCATTGATGTGCAGTGGTCACCACATCACATCCCGGCTCCCGGTTCTACCTGTCAAGGAACGAGCTTTCCCCAGTACTCGTATAGGTCGACAGATATGAGTACAGGTAATTAGACAGAGAGATCCCCTACCGTATGTAGGTCAGGTAAGCTGGTACGTAGGTAGAATTGGTTCTCCGTAACAGAGTGACAATAATATTCAATCAGTACGGTCAGCAGAGCTTGATCGATCCATAGGTGGTGGATAGTGACAAGAACAACAACGACGACTATGACCACGACATGACTTCCATTATGGTCGAGCAAGAAAGCACCACAGCAATCAGCAAGATATTGCTCATCATCGATAATCAGTAGCACAAGTAGATACCTACTTAGCGTACTCTCCGTCATCTTTCTCAATAATTAGTCGCCATCCTTACTCCAGGTATGTCCGTTGGAAAGAACCATTAACGTAGGTACGGGCGGGAGTACGAGAGAAAGCAAGAACCAACCAAGTCATTGACCAGAAAAGAAATCAAGTCTTAAAAATCCATAAACTCCTCTTGCGCCAGAAGGAGATAACGAAGCACAACACTCCTACGTATCAACATCAAACATGACCTGACAAAAGATGGGGTGGGTAATAATAACTCCTGAACTTGAGGGACATTCTCCCAGAGGAACCGCAAAAAAGGTCGTCCTCTTTTTTGGGATTCCCCTTCCTTTGAGACCATATCAAGCCCATCTATCTTCTTTTGTCGTCCCCATACCCTTCCCTTCATATCACCACCACCTCCAGCCCAAACCGAACCCCACCCAAGAAACCACAGACCAAAGGAATGTAAGCTGCTCAACGACGCTGCGTCTTGCCAATCGTCCGCTTGCCCGAGTACTGTAGTTACCACCGTTAGCACCTCTCCTTTTTCCAACCAAACAACGGAACAGAAGAAAACATACCAAATGCTTCGGCAAACTCGCCGCAATATGCCGATCCGCCTCGCCCTGCCTCGCCATGCGGTTCATCTTCCTCTGCGCCAACTTGGCCTGCCTCTCGGCCTTGGAGCGCGCCGTCTCGTCCTTGACGCCGTCCTCGCGGCGGTTCGTCGCCATGACGGACCTGTCCCGCACCCGGCTGAGCGAGCGCAGGCGCTCCTTGGCTGACGGAGTCTCGTCCACGTCCATGGCGTCCGGGTCGGCCGTGGCGCCGCGGCTGCGCGTGACGCTGCGCCCGCGCGTATCGCGCACCTGCGACCGCCCGCGGAGGTTGAGCTCCTCCGTGTCGACGCCAAGCTGGTCGAGGTGGTCCTCGAGCTGCGAGAGCGGCTTCTTTTGCAGCTTGCGCGGGATGATGGCGCGGTTCTTGAGCGACTTGCGCATGCGCGCCTCGTTGCGGATGAGCTGGTGCTGCTCGCGGATGTATTCGGCCTTTTGGAGGATTTCCTCTTCGGACTCGTCGCCAATGTCCGAGTCCGAGTCGTAGAAGCCCTCCTTTTCGAGGCGCTCCTCCTCCTCCTCGAGCGCGGCCAGCTTGGCCTCGATGTCCGGGTCGACGTAGTCGTAGACGTTCTTGCCGTCGAGGATCTCGGGGATCTTGTCGTACTTCCACTCCGGGTTGGCCAGGATCCAGTCTTTCCTGAGGTCGACGTTGTACACGCCCGGACCGCCGTTCTCGGCCTCGATATCCCGCGCCAGAACCCGCCGCTCGGGATCGTTCTTGTCGTACTTCTTGAGGTTCTTGACGGCCTCCGGGATGAAGGGTTCCCTTGTGACGCCGCCCATGGGCTGCGCGACGTGAATGCGGGCCATAACCTCGGTGAGGCGGGTGCCGAGGGCGCCGCTGCTCGAGGTACCAGCCTTGAGCTTCTGCGACACGCGCTCGGCAAGCAGCCTCTCGCAGACGTGGTTCTTGACATCCTGGACGCCGTCTTGCGTAGCGCACGAGGCGCGAAGCAACTCGACATCCCCAGACTTGGTGAGATCGTTCAGCTCCTGCTGCATCTCGGGTTCGAGCTCCTCAAACGTCTTAATGTCCATCTTGTTGAGGACGATGAAAACCATCTTGTTGGCGAAGAGAGGCTTGATCGACTTGAACAGGTTGCATTGGGCCTTGAGCGAATAACCGCACTGCTCGCTACATAAATGTTAGAGATGCACAGGAACGAACCATCGGGGAGACAAGCATCGATCATACCTGATGTCGATGAAGAAGAGAACGGCCGCCCGGAGATGGGCAAGAGCGGTAACGCTCTGCATCTCAATGGTGTTCATTTCTTCTAGTGGGTGGTCGAGGATTCCCGGAGTGTCGATGACTTGGTACCGGAGGTCTGGTTTCCTTACGTGTTAGCCTCCATACTGATATGAACATGGGGAGAGGAACCACATACACTTGTAGTCAAGATGACCCACGAACAAGCTCTTGGTGGTCTGTTCATTCGTCAGCCGTCGACATCCAGAGTCTCATACCATTCCTCACACAACTTACGAAAGCATATGGCTCGACCGGGGTATCAGCCCTCGTGACGGAGCGCACAAAGGAGCTCTTTCCGACGTTGGGGAAGCCGGCGACCAGCAGGGTCCTCGTGGTGGGGTTGATATCGGGTAACCTAGCCAAGTGCTGGCGGACCTGGTCGAGGTACAGGAGCGGCTCCTTGAGACGCTTGATGAGGGTGGCCATGCGACCCAGGGCGGCGCGCTTGAGCTGCTTGCACTGGAACAAGCTCTGGGCGTATTTCAGGAGGCGGACGTAGTCGCGCGAGATGGTCTCGATCAGGTGCTTCGCGGTAGAGACCTGGCCCAAGGCCACCTTGAAATGGTCGGCATCTGGTGGTGGGCGGTCAGTATCACCCCGCCAAGTATGCGCGAACAATGATGCCGGCTTGGTTGTGTCTCACCATAGAGGATGTTCATCAGATCGCGGTGGAAGGGGTGCTGGTCCGTCAGGACGGGGAAGCTGGAGATGATGGCGCCGAACTTCTCGCTGCATGTTTCCTGCGTGAATCTGTAGCCCGGGTCAGCGGCCGGTTCAGGCGTGGTCGGTGAATCGCGAGTCGTCGTTGTTGACAAAGCAATCAAAGTGGCGACGGAGTCGGGGATACTGACTTGACCTTGCGAGTGTAGAAGGCGCGGATACGGCTAACTGTTGAAAAGGGTCAGCAACTGGACACAGATGTCGCCGGTACATTGACTCGGAGAACCAGAACATACTCTTAAACCCGGCACGGACTGGCGAGGGAGAGATCCAAGTCAGCCATGTCATGATCATAGGTATCCATATTGACAGACAGTCAACATACTTTGAGTCGGCAGCCGTCTCTGAGTTCGCCTGGAGGAGATGGTCAGTATCTTGCTTGCTCTTTGACTTCGAGGATGGATGCCCGTAGACAACTTACGAAAGAACAATGTCAATAAACTCCTGTGCCCTGCAGCGATGTCAACCAAGTCAGCGACGTCCCGTTTTGTTGTACAGCCCCAGTAGCATGAGACCAGGCCGGCCGAGGCGTGTTGGTCCTTACGTCGGCACGGGAGGAATATCCTTCCACCCCGTCATGATGTCGAGTGCTCGGTCGGTCAGTCAGTCAGACGGGCAGCTTGGTGGTGGTGATGAAGAACAAGTCTTGACCGACAACGAGGTTGGCGATTGTCGCGGCCGCCGAGGTTGATCAAAGTACAAATAAACGAAGAAACGAAGAGGCAGGACCTGGGGCAGCGGGGCGGTCAACCGCGATCTTGCGTCTCTGCCGGTGCTTCAGTCTCTTTTTTTGCCTGCTGTTTCGCCCAAAATATTTTTTTGCGGAGCACCGAATTAACAACAAGATAGGAAGGCGGTGTGCGTTATCAGAATCGGTGCTGTGGGGCCGAGGGAACCCCGCCATCCATTCTCGGTCGAGGACGGTCCACCCGGCCTGGGAAGCTGCAAGTGCCCCACCAAGATTTTGATCCCGTCGTGATGGCGGGGCAGGAACGACAACTCCAACTTCACTTTGAGCTACCTAGTGGAGGTTCCGGAATAGGAGAAATTAAGGGGACACGACCGACCGCTACCTAAAGCTCTTAAACCCCAATCAACATCCATCCCAAATCCCAATTCACATCCATAATCCTCCTCACCACCACCCACCACGTCCACCACCATGTCCACCACCATCTCCACCACCACCAGCACCCTCCCCCCCTTCAAATCCACCTTCCTCAAAGCCGCCCTGGACGGGGGCGTCCTCAAATTCGGCCAATTCCAGCTCAAATCGGGCCGCATATCTCCCTACTTCTTCAACGCGGGCTCCTTTTACCGCGCTCCCCTCCTCGAAGCCCTGGCCACCGCCTACGCCGAAACCATCCTCACCTCCCAACGCTCCAACCAACTCGGCCAATTCGACGTCATCTTCGGCCCAGCCTACAAAGGCATCCCGCTCGCAACCGCCACAACCATCCGTCTCAACCAGCTCGCGCCCGAACAGCACGCCGAAACGTGCTACTCGTTCGACCGCAAGGAGGCCAAAGACCACGGCGAGGGGGGCAACATCGTGGGCAGCCCGCTCAAGGGTAAGCGCGTGCTGATCGTCGACGACGTGATCACCGCGGGCACGGCGAAGCGGGAGGCGATTGGGAAGATTGAGAAGGAGGGTGGCACGGTGGTGGGCATCGTGGTGGCGCTGGACCGCATGGAGAAGTTGCCGTCCCCGGACGGGGATGATAGCAAGCCGATGCCGAGCGCGATTGGGGAGCTGAGGAGGGAGTATGGGGTGCCGATTATTGCGATTTTGACGCTGGATGATATCATTGAGGGTGTCAAGGGGTTGGCGTCGGAGGAGGATATTAAGAGGACGGAGGAATACAGGGAGAAGTACAAGGCTAGTGATTAAGGGAGGGGGGTTTTGGGTTAAACAAACACAGGCATAGACATAGACAAAACAAACACAATGGGCGTGGGAAGCGAAAAAGGTCCGGCTTCATCAATTCAATTTTCCCATGAATGAGTCTAGGTAGTTACACCTGGGGGGCGAGGTGATCAAATCCCACCGCCCCTTTCCAGGTTGAGCTCCCCTTTTCTCTCCATCAGAGGGGACTTTTTGACGACCGATGCCCTATCATGGCCGAATATGGCCTCCAGAAATCTCTTAAGAAAACAAGACAGAGTGAACTCCGTTGCCCGTCTACAGACCCGTTTCCCGAACGACTCCCAGAGAGAGAAGCAAAACAAACAACCCGAACAAATGCGACGCAGAAAGATAAAGACACCCTGATGGCGACCGTGAGGTGAGAATCTGTATGATTCGTCCGCAGCATGGTCCGATCTAGCGGTGTTCGAAGTTCTAATTCGACGACTTCCGGAAGCGCGTGAGGTCGTGGACCTGGGAATCTCAGTCAGCCAGGGGATCGAAGAGAGCTTTTGGAGGGAGACGGAACAAAAAGATGAAGAACTCACCATATTGTGCCAGCCACCGCCGCCAAACTGAGCCTTGCTCGGTCCCACATGATGGAATCCGAAGCGCTGGTAGTAGACGATCAGGTGCTGTTGTTAAACACATCCAAGTCAGCAACCACATCCTCCCCATCTCATATCACCACCACCGCCGCCACCATCTAGGTAGGTAAGGTAGATAACTCACCTCCTGACAAATCAACGCCACCGAATCCACCACGCCCGCATTAATCATCTGATCCAAATACGCCTTCATGATCAACTGCCCAACCCCGCAGCACTGCACGAGCGGCAACACAGCCAGGGAATGAATCCCGACCGTTTTTCCGCCCTCGTAGTGCCCGACGTCCTTAGCGTCGTGACCGTCGTCGGCTTGCTGTTGTTGTTGATCTTCATGCTTGAGGCCGCGCTTCTTCATCTTCTCCGGCCCCTCGCGCCAGTCGGGCGGATACGCCATGTCCGCGTCCGTGATGACGTCGCCGCGGATGCGCGTCGACACGATGTGCGCGAGCAGCACGCTGACCTCGTCCGGGCGGCCCGTCTCGACGGGGCGCGCCGCTTCCAGGGTCGCGAGCCCCCGGATCGACTGGGCCTCCGAGCGCGGGACCGTGACGAAGACGCCCAGGCTGAGCTCGCCGCAGACGGAGAGGCGGTAGGCGAACTGTGTTGGAGGGTTAGTTATTTTTTTTTATTTGGGCATGGTGGGAGGGAGGGATGGAGGAGAGGCGGGGAAGGGTAGGATGGATGAAAGGAGGGGCGCGGGATGGAGGAGATAGGGGGGTAGTCGACGGGAGGATTGGGTTGATAAGCCTGTACCCGAGTCCATGGTCTCGGGTAGGGAACCCGGGACGGGACGGTGTGAAAGCCGGGACCCGTCACGGTGGGAGATGTAAGGGGACATAATAGAATAATGACCGACAGAAAAAGAAATAAAAGACTCGACTTGCCTTCTCAGGCGAAGCACGATGCTCCGGGTTGGGGAACGCAGCGTTCTCGAGGGCAACGCAGGCGTCCAGGTCCGCGATGGTCAGGGGACGGACGAGGGGGCTGTAGACCTTGATGCACGGCAGAGCCTTGAGAAGCCGGGCGACGGGGTCGTCCTTCGCCGCCCGCCGGCGCTGGCTCATCATTTTCTGCAGCTCGGCAAACTCGCCGTCCAGATCCGAGGACTCATCATCGATCGCCTGGTCGGGGCTGGTGGCGTTGTTATTGTTGTTGTTGGTAGGAGTCGTCTGGGAGTCAGAAGCATCATCATCCGAGGCTGGACGGCGCAGATCCTCGTGCTGGAATAGGATCGGCTCCATGGTCTCGGGTTGCATATATCCCCGCGGCCGCTGGGCTAGCGGGCGGGTATCCTAGTAGTAAAGGGTCGTGGGGCTGGGTAGTGGGTGTGGGCCGCGGGGCCAATATATCTGAAGACCGGTCCTTTGGTGAGGGGAGGCCGGGAAAGAAGATGCGAGAATCCGGAGCGGGTTACGGTGCTTGGCTGATGGAGCGTCCCGGTCGGGGTCCGGGTATGCCGTATGCACGGATACCTGATGGATGGTATGACGGGGCGGCGCGAGGGAACTGACCGACCGGCGTCGGTGACCGAGGGCGGCTGCTGCTGAAAACTCGCAGGTTTCGCAGAACGCCACTTGGACCCAAGCGACGTTCGCACCTCCGAGTCTTTATGAATTGATATCTTGCAGTTGCTGGTTCGTCGGCCGGGTGTGGTTTGCGAATTGAGATGGAAAACAAATCTCAGCGTTGCCGGAGTGACTTGCGATGCCGGCGAGGCTGAGAAAAAAGTTGGTTGTGGGAAAGAAGATGAAATGGCCACGGCGCCGGAGCAGCGAATTTGATTCAGTCAGGCCAGGCTGCGACGTTCATCCAGGGCGAGGATGTTGGCTCGGCGAGGGGTGTGCTCAACGAGGGGGGGCACAATAGGACACCAGGATCCGCTCCAGTCAGGAGGAGTTGCGGAATCCCGTGACAACTTCAGATACTTGGTCAAAAGCCTGGAGCAGCAAGATTGGGAATTGGGAGGTTGAAGAGAGGGTCTGGCAAAATGCAGGTCTTGCTGTGTTGGGAAACTCTCCGTTAATGGCGCGGCCACACCACACGGATCGAGGCTCAGCTTTTTAGGTATAAAGCTGATTGAGAGTTCAGGGGCAAAGTCGGCGTAGCTGCCCAAAGCATTCAGAAAGCTACCCTTTTCATGAATGGGAGGAGCTTCCTCTTCGTCGCGAATAAGGGGCAGGTTCAACAATGAAACGAGCTTATTTCCACGTGGGTGAAGATGCGGATTGGTTTCGTGTTAAAATTCCGGACTCATGTGAGACCAGACCTGTGCATCCTCAACAATGACTGGACTGCCTATATAGCTACGAAGTTTGTGTTGGCACGTGGGCGCATTTGAACTGTGAGATGCTGCTCTTGGCCTTCATGTCACGATCGCCAGCAAGGCCCGGCCCGGCCTCAAGCCTCAAACGACACAAGAGAAAAGAATTGGCAACCAGGGCTCGAAGCGGCCACAATGAGTGAATGGGTGTTTGGGATGGCACCACGAATCTTGAGATTCAGTCAGATGCCGTCCAGGGACAACGTGGGGTCCGGCAATGGATGTTGCCCCGACGGGTCCCAATGCTCAAGGTCAGCGGGCCGGGGGACCAGGCCTGGGAGGTTATTGTTGGTTGCCCCTCCTGACGTCATGGATGGGGTGGTTGTTGATGAAGTGGGAAGCTTTGACAAAGCTTTGTTGTCCTGGTGCTGTAGTGTGTTGTAGACCCTTTCCAGAGCTCGATTGCTGTCGCAAATCGAGATGTTGCTTGAAGACTTGAGCTGTTTGTCACTTAAGTGATGAACAAGAGAAAACGAGAATTGAAATACCTGGCTGGAACAGAATTTAAGAGGAGTGGAGAGAGAAGGCTAGAACAGCGGGCTGCCCCGCGAGCTTCAGCAGGCCAAGCTTTTCGGCAGTGGGCCGAGGTCAGTGGAGGTCCGGTTGTCTGGGGGGGATGAGGGCTGGACCTGCCATCCATGACATTGGAGTTGGACCTTAAAAGGGAGTCTGTGTAGGTTTGTTGGAGCAGCATCTTAGTTAGTACCGGTGTCGGTAGCTTGCAAGTGGCATCCCCTCCAACTGCACATCTCTTCTCCCTCCCCCTGGACAAAACCGCCGGCAAAGGAACCCGAACCCGATTTCAATAACACCGGCCCGAGACGGCTGCCTCCATCTCGGAGACATGGACGGCGGGACAGGCGGGAGATGCGGTTGCGCAAAATATATTCTGTTTGGTCCCAAATCGGCTGGGTGCAGTTGAGGAGGAGGGGGCAGGGAGGTTCTGGAACGAGTAGTAGAAGGTGGGGAGAGGGTTGGGTGGTATGAAGCGGTTGAATGTACATCCAGAGGCAGATGGAAGATTTGGTACATGTTAATATGCCGAGGACGTGTTGTAGACTCGAGTCCTTCCTTTACGTCCAGTTCAGATACTCTTTGGAGAAACGGATTTCTTCCGTCCTGAATCTTTAATCCGTGCATATGGACAAGGTGGGAGTCCCCATCTTTTTATTCTACTCCGTACTGCGGACCCGAGACAAACACTCCTCACCTAGCTCGGTAAGGTTTGTATGTGTGACCGTTGGTCTGCTGCGTCGGATCTTGGTTTGATCCATGTCCCAGCCTGCCGGCGTGCCGCTAATCAGGTACCTATGTCGAGTCGGGTTCGATCCGGAACACATAGGCGCAGACATTTCTCCCCCATGGTTTGTTTGTTGATGGATGGAGAGATGTAGATTCTCTGGACCAGCTTGGGCTGATTTGTCCATCCAAGACTCTTGTTTGGCTGTGAGGTGGCTGTCCGGGTCAACGGCCGATAGGTTGCCTTGCCTCTTCACGCAAGCCAGCAGCAGATAACCCGGACGCAAGTGCTGACAAGATGTTGTTGAAAATGATGCTTTTTGCTCGGCCGTCTTCCGTCTTCCATGTCATTCTTCTCTTCTGCTTCTTCTGGGCGTGTGCATGCTGACGAGGCAACAAATGTGTAAATCAACACGTCAACCTGAGGGTGAGAAGTGCGGAATCATGCCCACGTCATCCCGGAGGTGCCTGGCTTCAACTTGACCTGGAGCAAGGTCTGAGGGTGAGGTTCCGGGTGGTGAAGGGAGGCGACAGAATTTCCAGATTTGGCCGATCCAGCCGGCTGAGTACCCGATTGGGACGCTCTAGCGGCAGGCGTCTCCCTCTGGGTTGCTCCTGAGTTGCTCTGAGTCGCTTTGGGTTGCCACTGTCTGAGGCCTAGCGGCTCGCCTCGGGCCTGCCTGCACTGCCCGGACCAAACTGTCAGGGGGGTACACCCCACTGGACAGCACAACACCCCACCTTCAACATTCCATCCTTGCCCGGGCCCATTGGATGAGGTGTGCCTGCGGGGAGCTTCCCGTTGCTTGTTTCTTCTTGAGCTTGAACCCCTCAACTCAACACTCAAGTTCTCTTCACCCAACTCTGGTGTGTTCGAGCGGGCTGTTTGCGGTGCGTTGGCCGTCCGTGTGTGTTTGTAAACGGGGGTCGTCCGATATCTTTGCCTCAGGAACCTCCGTCAAACCACTCGGGGACCTTGATCAGGCAGGCATCTTTTTTACCTCGACTCGACCCTTGAGTCTGTCGCCTCATCTCCTTCCTCTCTCCCTTCTTTCATCCGCCTTTCCCTCGATCGTCCGTTTCTATTCGGACAGACAACAAACACACAGC
This sequence comes from Mycothermus thermophilus, assembly GCF_041956435.1. Classification (NCBI taxonomy): domain Eukaryota; kingdom Fungi; phylum Ascomycota; class Sordariomycetes; order Sordariales; family Chaetomiaceae; genus Mycothermus; species Mycothermus thermophilus. The sequence continues at coordinate 1,271,251 of NW_027191429.1, forward strand.
TCCATCCTAGACCCGTTCACATTCACCTCCTCGTTCAACTCCGTTGTTCGAGAACCTACCAACCCACCAAACTCTCCTGCGCGCACAATCCCAAACGTACCACAAGCAACTTCCAACATGTGAGAAGCGACCCTCCCCGATGTTTTCCGAGGTCTGTCGCCCGGCCAAGCAGACAAACTGACCACCCCCCAAGGCGCATCACCATCACCGTCCCCAACTCCCAGGGCCAGGACCTGGACCAGGACCTGCTCACCCTCCATGTCTATCCCGAGATGACCATCGAGCTCCTCCGGAGCCTCATCCAGGACGAGACGAGCCACCACCCGAGCGCTCAGCATCTCTACCACAACGGCCAGCTCATTACCGACAACTCCAAAACCCTGGCCCAGCTCGGCATCTCCGACGGCGACATGCTCGCCCTCCACGTCCGCGACATGCGAGGCAGGACCGTCTCAGACGCCCCGGCCGGCCAGCAGTCTGCCGCCTCCCGCGCCCCACGACCACCGCCCGCCCAGGACCCGGAGGTGATCCGCCTGCAGATTCTCGGCGACCCTGCCATGCGCGCCGAGGTCGCCCGCTTGAGGCCAGACCTAGTGGCTGTCGTCGAGGACCCCCAGGAGTTTGCCCGGTTGTTTGCCGACAGCATCGAGCAGCAGCGGAGGGAACGCGCCGAGCGCCAGCGCCAGATCGAGATGCTCAACTCGGATCTTGACCCTGTCGCCCAGGCCAGGATCGAGGAAATCATCCGCCAGGAGCGCGTCATGGAGAACCTACAAAGCGCTCTGGAGCATAACCCAGAAGGTACGACGCCACCCCCATGCTGACTCGCACATCTCCCACTAACCTCCTTCTTCTCCACCCAGTCTTTGGCACCGTCCACATGCTCTACCTCGACGTTGAAGTGAACGGACACAAAGTCAAAGCTATGGTGGATTCGGGCGCCCAAACGACCGTCATGTCTCCCAAATGCGCCGAGGATTGCGGCATCATGCGCCTCGTGGATAAGCGCTTCGCCGGCACCGCGCACGGCGTGGGCACCGCCAAGATCATCGGCCGCGTGCACCAGGCGCCCATCAAGATCGGCCCGCTCTACCTCGCCTGCGCGTTCACCGTGATGGAGGGCAAGGGCGTCGAGCTGCTGCTGGGACTCGACATGCTCAAGCGCCACCAGGCGTGCATCGACCTCGCCAGGGACTGTTTGGTCATCCAGGGCGAGAGCGTCCCCTTCCTCGGGCCCGCCGACATCCCCAAGACGCTCGAAGCGTTCGGCGAGAGCGGGGAGCCGACCGTCCCCGGCCCCGGCGGGACGAGTATCGGACAGCAGTCAGGAGCGATTTACCCGCCGGGCGCGCAGCCGGGACAGGCAGCGGGTTCCAGTTCATCTGCTCCGCCGCCGAGCGCAACTACCGCGACAACAGCGAACCCTCCTCCGCGCCCAGCGGCGGTGCCCGCGGCTCCGCCACAAGCGCCGGCACGGCCGTCGTTTCCGAGGGAACATGTCGAGCAGCTCATGGCGCTGGGCGCGTCGGAGCAGAGGGCTATACAAGCGCTGGAAGCGACAGGGGGGAACGTGGAGTTTGCGGCGGGGTTGATTTTTGATATGGATTAGGGGATTAGTGATGCGCTGGCTGGCTGGATAGATGGGGGTTGAAGGATTATGGGGCTGGTGGGCTCAAACCATACCACGACACACTCTACTATGTGACCTACTCCGGGATTTATTTCACTGGACGGAAACTTTGCGGTTTTGTTGCTTGGTGGCTCGCTTGTTTGGGGATGGGATGAGGTGTGATGGTTAGTGGGTGTATAAGATCTGGGTTTCGGCTGAGTGAGCACCTAGAGATCGCAGACTCGATGAGCATGATGATGGCGATAGTGAAAGCGGTAGCTTGCTACCTAGGTACCAACCTGGTAGGCAGGAAGAGGGTATGATGTATACGGTGGGTGGGGTGGATGGAGAGGAGAGAGGGGAGTTGAACCTCAAGCGCGTGGATGTGATGATATGTGTGTGTACCTGACCTACATACCTTACGTGTGTGCTGACCGTACTCGTATGTGGAGAGAGCGTGTGTGTGTGTTTACATTAGAACGGGGCATAGGTACCTAGACATATTACCCTACATTGACTGTGTGCGACCTACCTACGTACCCAATCTGTCGATGGATGATTATTATGTAACGACACGTGAAGAGAGTCGAGAACATACAGGAACCATACATTTGACTTTGAATTACCTACTACCAACCAACCCACAACCCGTACTACCGTAATTACCAACCTCTCCCTCCCCTGCCTACCCTACTCTACCTCACCTTATAAACACAAGGCTTCAAAATCCCCTTCTCCTCCTCATCCTCCGCCTCCGCATTCCCATCCTCAATAAACTTCAACTTTTGCTTCTTCTCCTTTTCTTTCTTGTCCTTCCCCTTCCCTCCCCCCTGTTGTTGTTGTTGCCCTTCCTTCTTCGCCTGCTCCTCCAACAACAGCTGCACACACTTCCCCTTGGTAGGCTGCGCCGCCTTGACGAAATGCATGCGCACAAACATCTTGTTGCTCATGTCGACGGCGGCGTCGCCGAGGTCGCGGTGGAGGAGGAAGCCGCGCTTGCGCAGGGCTTCGACGAAGGCGGAGATGTCGGTTTCTTGGTTTTGTTGGAGGTTGGGGGGAAGTTGGTTTTCGGGTTCGGCGGCTTCGATGTCAGAGGCGTTGATTTCATCTTCGTCGTCGTGGCCGGGCTTTTTGTTCTTTTTCCCGCCAGGCATAGGAGTAGCAGCGCCGGGTTTGCGCTTATTCCCTACGCTGTGGGACACAGTTTTGTTGGTACCCTTGCGACCGGCAAACCGGCTCTTGATCTCGGCCACCCACAGCTCGCCGCGCCAGCGCAGGACGCGGTAGGCCTCCTCGATGAAGCTGAGCCAGTTTGTGCCCATGAGGGCGAGACAAAAAATGGCCACGTCGACGGAGCCGTCGGGCAGCGGCAGGTCGGCGATGTCGGCGCGCGTGACGAGGGGGGAGCCGCCCGTCTGCAGGTCGAAGCTGCGGATTTCGAGGTGCAGCTTGCGGGTGAGAGGTTGCAGGGCCGAGGCCAGCTTGGCGTCGCCGCAGCCTAGGTCGGCGATGGTGCAGAGCTTGGAAGGGTGCAGGCGGGGGAGGGGAAGTTGGTTTGGTGCCGTGGTGGTGTGACTCGAGTTGTTTTTGGGTGGGAAGCGGACTTTGGCGCGGGCTTTGATCTCGGCGATGTACGTGTCGACGGGGTTTTCGGGCCAGACTTGGACCTGGCGGCGGAAGCCTTCGTGGTACTCGTTGAACATGTCCGGGGATTCTTGGAAGAGCTGGAAGGCTTCGGTGGAGGGCCGGGTGTAGAGGGTTTCGTTGAGGTGGCGGAAGCGGGCCGAGATGAGCTTCTCGCGCATGGAGGCTTGGAGGGGGGTGAGCTTGGGCTGGCTAGGGGCGCTGGTAGGAGCTGGAGCTGGAGCTGAGCTGGTAGGTTTGTTGTCTGATGAGGAGTGTTGATTGCCAGCCGAGTCCTTGTTGGCGTTTTTGGACTTGTTTTTCTTTTTGTTGCTCTTATCTCCCTCCTTGGTGGCAGCAGGAGACTTGGATGCTGCCTCCTCGTCGTCAATGCCGCTCCATTCGTCCCCATCCTCAGCAGCATCCTTGGTATCAGCGTTGGGATTTGGCTCGTGCTTTTCCCGCTTGTCTTTCTTCTGCTTCTTCTTCTTCTTCCGCTTTTCCTCTAACTTGTCTGGCTTGCTCCCGGACTCATTCGACCCCTCGTTATCCTTCTTGGGGCGCTTGTTGTCATGCTTGGGCTGCTCCTTGTGCTCAATGACCTTCTCCCAGAGGGCGGCAAGGTTGTCGGCCGTCACATTTTCCTGGGCTGGCCTCTTGCGCTTGCGGGAGGGTTTGGGAGTAGAAGAAGCTGCTGCTGGAGCCGGGGCGGCAATGGCGCCCGTCTCATCCTTCAGTTTGTCAACTGGGACGTTAAAGCCCTTGACGGGAAACATGGTGGCCAAAGAGTAATGGCCGAGGAAGGTTGGCTTTTTGGCAGGTCAATTGAGGAGTTGACGACGTTGTTTTGATGTTGTTGCGACAGAGCTCCTCAACCTTGTCGTCCAGAAAATTTAGTGGGGCCGTTCGCTTATCGATAATCGACACAAGTCTGCGAGGCTGGTGTCCTCTGGGGCTTGGGTGCGCCACATTTGCTTGGGCTGGTGGCTGTGCAACGAGAAGCTAACGGCTGCCTTGCCAAGCCGGACCTTGCCCGAGATTTGATGGTCCGGGTGCTCGATCCGGCAGGCAACTTGTCCAGACTCAACCCGGCAGCTTGTGTACACTCCGGAGCAAGGGACTCAACGCCACTTGGATGTTTGTTTCCCACGGCTGCAATGTCGCAGCCGGATTCGCGTCGCAGTGCATCTCGGTGTTACCGGCACTCGGGATGATTACGCCGCCTTGTCTCACTCCCGACCCAAAGAAGCTTCTTCGCAGCTTCGGCGAGAGAGGCTGCAGGAACGGGTGCCGCCCGGAACATGCAAGCTGCTCTCTCGGTCCTACCCCGGTGAAGGCTCCGAGGTTTCAAGACTGGTATGGTGTGTTGGTGGAATATTCTATGCACTTTTGTATCAGATCCAGCGTGGGATTCCACTATTTCTACAAGTCCGGGTCCGGTTTGTCGGGTCAATTGGATCAATTGGATCGAACCTCCAAAGTATGCTCGAGTCAATGGATGATTATCTGCTGAGTTCAGGAGGAGCAGGAATGCATAGTCGAGTCCAGTGACGGCCATGTCCTGCGAGGTACCTCTGTGTTTTGCTGCTAGGTACCTTAGGCATGCACACATCAAAACATCCTATGAGTGTAGCGTAGAAGGTGTCAACTGCAGGTGGGTTGGGACTTTGTGACCAGGGTCTGTTCCCAGAGATGCAGCGAGATGGTGGAGTGTAAAAAGTGATACTCCGTCACAAACGCAACAAGATGGTTCGAGAGCGGAGCTGGAACTGTAACTGTAAGTGGAATTGGGACTGGCCTCGGTCTTGACCGATGCAAGTTTTGCACTTTTTGCTCTAGGCCACCATTAGCTGCAGCATGGAAGGTGCGACGAAGCTTCTACGGAGTCCAGTCCGAAGCGGAGGTAGCCTCGGAGACGAAAGTTGTGCACAAACTGGGAAGGAACCATCAGAAATTTCTGAAGGTTCTGACGAGAGTTGAGTCTATGGAGGAAGGTGCACAGCATCGCTTACACCTTGCTGCCTCTGCTGCGGCTTTTCACTTTTCACACTCTCTCATCTCTTCTCTCCTCTCTCACACACATGGACACTCACCAACGTGCAGCCCTCCGCGACACTGCCCAGACTTCCGGCTACAACCTTACCTCACTTCCAATGGTACGCTACTGCGGAAGCAAAACTTTGCTCCATGGCATTTGTCCTTGGCCTTTTCTTAGCGCATGGATTTCGGAGTCCAACACCGCTTTTCCATGTTTGACCATTTGTGTCTGTCGATTCTCTTCTGCTGCTGTGAAGCCCCTCCACAGCTTTGCGTATTCGCATGCTGCAAGTCAACATCCGACGACGTCGGGTTTTGCACCAAGGATCTAATGTCGTGGCGCAACTCCACCGACGCTCAAGCCCCGGGCTACCTGTACCTAGGTCCATGCTGCCGGAGGGTGCGTGTCGAGCTGTGGGTGTGAGCTGGCCACTGCATGTCACTGTCCCACGACTCCCCAGTTGGCCAGCGACATAACATGAGATTGTCCAACCGTCATCGACAGCCACCCGCGTAACTACATGCATGCCATTCTCTGTCTGGTACGGCTGATCGACAGCCGCGGGACGACGGCCTGCCGCTCAAGTTCCCCGAGCCCGGCCAAGCAAAACGCCCAGTTGCCCAGCATCCATCAAGGCACCTCATCAAGGCATCACCCCGCGCGGCACACCGAACCCACCACATGCCGCTCGGAATGCTTGGAACGGCACCTCGGGCCCGTCGTTAGGAGGGCAGGTTGAGGCTTACCTACGGAGTACCTATACCTACATCCACTGCTTCTCGCACTACTACTGCTGCTCCGTAGGTGGGGTTCAGCTCCCCTGTGTCGCCGTCCCAGCATGCACCAACGCCGCTTCTGTGCAGCCAAAAACACGCACGCCCAGACCATCACTGCATGGATGATCGCCAATCACCACCTCGTCGTGCGACTGTCCCACCACGCTGCACTGCTGCGCTGCAAAGTACGTATAGTCTGTACAGCTATGTATGGATGTATTAGTATGATGGAGGCATTGAAATTGTTCAAGGGATGTGATCAGTCTTGAATCTTCTCTCCCAAGACCCCAGGGGAGCATCTCTCCAACCCCCCCTAACCATTTTCCAGGTTCCTCCTCTTCCCAGCCAGAGACTCTTGGCCGTCCCCTTGCCGTGCTGTCCAAGACCTTCAGGATCCACCTGTCGATGCTCAGGGATCGCCCCATTGCTCGACAACGTTACAACCTCACCCTTGCAACACCCGGAGGGAACAAGGCGTCCCGGCGCTCGCTCCGTCAGCTAGTTACTTCGTGCCTGTTCCCGCTCTGCTAGCTTTTTTGTGTCTGGAGGCTCGGTTGCTCACTCTGTCCATCTGTCCTCACATGGACATGTCGTGCCTGGTCCCTAGATCCTGCAGCATCGGACGGTGGTCTGATCAACAACGCCACCACGTTGACATACCCGCAATAGTCTTCGGCCGCTAACTTAGCAGCTGAGAGAGCATTGCAATCCATCAGATCCTCGAGGGCCGGTCCGCGACAGGGTATCGATCCCCCGGATCCTGTCCCGTGTTTGGCGGGGGGAACACAAGAACAAGCTGCACCCGGAACGCACACCCACTCCCGCTCCCGCTCCCACTCAACTCATCATCTTTCCCGTCCACACACAACCGGCAGACATACGCATACATACTACTTACATACACACACCACCGCCGAATACTTAGATCCAGGCCCGTCTTGTGACGGGTCTTTGAGTCGTCTTGGACTCGGGACAGGTTTCAACTGCAATTGGTGCTCAATCCACCCTTCTTCCCGACAAGGGCCGGGCCTTGCTGGACCCCAGAGCCCACCACCGTTGTCACTCTCCCACACCCAAGACTGACACTAGAGGAGCGTCCGAGGACGAAGTGGCCGGCAATTCACAGACCCGTTACGCTAAGCAGCTCTGCGTCCCCACTGCCAACCTTCTGCATATACGGCCCTGAATCCCTCGGGGCTTGCATGTTGTTGGTGATCTTTTATTTTCTGCGCTAGGGAGCTCAGCCTTGGCTTTATCTTTAACCCCCCCTTTCAACGCCAACATCAATCGAGGGACGACCTGCCCCTCTCGGCCTCCTGCTTCCTTCGTTGATGCGCCACCCTTGAACACCTACGTCACTTCGCTGAGGGGCTGCCTCGGGCCCGGCGCCGTTACTTCTCGGACGATCATGTGAGCTGTGACCGCGCATGATATCAACGACTGCTCCCAAGGATTGAACGCATGGTGTGAGATTTTTGACCACGCAGAACCGGAAACCTCAAACACACCGCCATGGAGTCACCGACCAAACCCGAGCAAACGGCCGAGTCGGCCGCGGGAGAGAAGCCCGCTGCGGCTTCTTCTTCTTCGGGCCAGGACGGCAAGGAAGATCAGGCGGCCAAGAAGCCTGTTGTGAGGAAGAGGACCAAGACGGGTTGCTTGAGTAAGTGGGGATGCCGCAAACTATGAGCTGCCGCCAGGTGCTGCTGGCCTTTGCAAAGCTTCATTCTGTTGACTCGGCGGATATCTTGTAGCATGTCGGAAACGTCGCATCAAGTGCGACGAAGGCAAGCCGACCTGCAATAACTGCATCAAGTCGAAGCGGGAGTGCGAAGGCTATAGCCAGAGACTCAAGTTTACAGACCCGCTATGTGCCTTCAACTCGGGGCCCCTCTACGGCCAAGCCGTCTACCAGCGCCAGGTTCAACAGGCCTTGCTGGACGCCCAGATCACGGCCGCCCAATCCAAGACTTCACCCCACGCCGTCATCGCCCCGAAGCCTCCGTCTGTCGATTATTCCGGTGCGGGTGCTCTGCCCTTTACTCAGGCGTATGGCGCCTCTTCTTCGATTCCCGGGCCCGCGACGGCACCAGGTCTCGGCCAGCCTCACCAAATACCCAGTCCTCCGTCCATGACCGCCGTCACCTCGGCCCTCTATGCCGAGCAGACCTCCTTGCCTGCCTTTGCGGACCCTTCTGCTTCTGGATTTTCTTCGGGGGTTCATCACCAAACTGCCACCTACAGCTTCGAATCCAGCACGGCCAAGGATGAGCCTCAATCGGCCGTTTCCACCACCTTCGGGTCAGGCACCGTTTCACAAGAGACTCCGGTCACGTCTGAGAGCATGAATACGCAGTATCTTCCAGAGCCCATGGTCGACGAGGAGAATTACTGGCAGTCGGACGACGAAGCGTCCATGGTCGATTCCGATGACGAAGCACCTCCCGATCCTCACCTTGTCCATCTCGAGTCCAACGACCTTGGTATCCACGTAGCCAGGCGGTTAGAACCCCTCCACGACGTTTATGGGCTGCACATTCGGTCGTTCGAGGGCCCGGCAAGCGACAACATCCTCGCCACGTACACGCCGACGTCCTCGAGCTCCCCACTCAACGACCCCCAGACGGCGGCGATCTTTTGGTACTTTGTCAACGTCACAGGCCAGAGCATGTCTCTGTATGAGAGACACCCGTTCGATCCGACGACCATGTTTCAAGGAGAACCCGTGCCGAAACACCGGCAGCATATATGGACTTGTCCGTAACCCTTGTCTTGTCCCCGCGCCACTGAGACTACGACGACAACAAGGACATACTAACCCATTCAACAGACACCTTCCCCATCATCGCCTTCAACCACCCTGCCCTAATGCAAGCCATGCTCGCCCTCGGCAGCCTACAACTCTCCAAACTCCAAGATTGCCCGCCTACCGCCGCCATGAAGCACTACCACCTCTCCCTCCGGCGCCTGGCCAAGAACTACCAAAGCCACCACCGCCGAACCCAGCCCGCCACCCTCGCCGCCACCCTGCTCCTCGGCTTCTACGAAGTCTGGAACTCGGACCACGACAAGTGGTGCAGACACATGTGGGGCGCGCGCGCCATTCTGCGGGAGTTGCCGCTGCGCCGCATGCAGCGCGAGGTGCTGGCATACCACCGCCGGAAGCGCGAGGAGCGGTTTGTGAGCCACCGGTGCAACGAGCAGTGCTACGCCTCGCATCATGCGGAGCAGTTGTTGGGGGCGGCAGGGGATCGGGACTCGGGGGAGGTGGATGTGCAGCTGATTGAGCAGATCACGGGGCACAAGGTGGACTACAGCCTGAGCGAGAACTCGTCGGGCGGGTCGGGAGGAGGGTTGACGGAGCGGGACGTGGAGCAGTTTGAGAACCTGAGGGATTTGTATTGGTGGTTTTGCAAGATGGATGTGTATCAGAGTTTTTTGGGGGGGACGAAGCCGCTGTAAGTGAACTTGAGTCTCTGGGGCTGTGGGTGTTGGCTGACTGATGATGGGATTGCAGGATGGAGTGGGCGGAGTGGACGCAGTGCACGCCGAGAGGACCGTTTGGGAAGATTGATTCGATGTGAGTTGCTGCTTATACCTCGTTTTTGTCTCGAATCGCTGACTGACGCGGGGGAAATCAACAGCTACGGGACTTTCGACGTTTGCATGCTCCTGCTCGGACGGCTGGCGGACTTTGCAGCGAGGGATATGGCGAGGAAGAGGAGGGCGTGGAAGCACGGCCCACCCCCGGGGTTTGCGAGCGGCCCTCCCGGTGGTCCACCGGGTGGTCCCCCGGGTGGTGGTCCTCCAGGTCCAGGTGGTCCGGGAGGTCCTCCTGGTGCTGCTGCTGGCCAGGGTGGTATGCCTTCAGGTGTCTCTCCTCCCGGTGGTGGATTTCCGGCCGGCCGTCCGGCGGCGGGAGGACCTCCGCCAGGCTGGCAGGGTGGCCCTCCGCCGGGATGGAAGGGTGGGCCACCACCTGGCTGGACGGGTGGTCCCCCGCCGGGATGGAAGGGAGGGCCGCCGCCGGGGTGGACGGGCGGTCCCCCAGGAGCTGGTTTCCCAGGCGGTGCTCCTGGAGGCGGTCCTCCAGGCGCACCTCCAGGTGCTTTCCCAACCAGGCCCGACGGCGCTCCCCCCACCCCGCCTCCTGGAGCACCACCCGGCATGATGGGCGTGGGCATGGGCCGCGGCAACTCGCCACCCCCCTTCGCTGGCCTGATGCCCACCTCGGGCAAAGTCACGGTCCCGCGAGGCTTCAGCCCGCCGCGCGAAAGTTCGCCCGCGGCCTCCGACTCGGCCGAAGAAATGGACTTTGACGCCTCCACGGCCCGCGCGCTGCGCGAATGGGAAGAGATCCGCCAGGCCTTCGAGGTGTTTCGCTCCCGCCTCGGCCCGGAGTTCGACCCCATGGGTCCGGACTTTGCACCGCCCGAATCCACCCCCTTCGGCCCCGCGCTTATGTACCGCACCTACAGCATCGCGGGCGTTTGGATGAACTACTACATGGGCCTGATCGTGCTGCACCGGTGCCACCCGTCGATGCCGCCGCTGGCGGTCGTGGCGGCGGGCATCGCGGCGCCGCAAACGGGACGGTGGGCCAACGAGATCGCGCGCATCGCGGCGGGCCTGCACGAGGATACGACCCATGTAAGCGCCGTCAGCACGCTGGTCGGCGCGGCGTTCATCGAGAGCTCATTCCCGCTGTTCGTGGCGGGCGTGCAGTTCCAGGATATCCACCAGCGGCACTGGATGGTGCGGCGGCTCAGGGATGTCGCGCGGCTGACGGGCTGGCAGAGCGCGCTGCAGATCATTGACGGGTGCGAGACGGCGTGGATTAAAGCGGCGGAGATGGGCCGGGGTCCCCCCTACCACCCCCCGCCCGACGTCGGGGAGGTGTTTAACGACTCGGTGTGGAACCGGCCGAGGAGGATTGAGAGGCGGGCGTGGGACGTGGAGGCGGAGAGGAAAGGGTTGGTGCTCGCGCGGTCGGAGCAGACGCATTATGCGCTGGGGCTGTTGAGTGTGGAGAGGGATTTGAAGACGTTGGTGATTGCGGATGAGGAGAGGGGGGAGGAGGGGAATGGTGGGGGGACTACCACCACTGCGAGCGTCTTGAAGGGGGGAGAAGAGGAGATGGTAGAGGAGGTTGTGATTGGGAGGATGGGGGTTGGTGCTGGTGGTGTATAGAGAAGGGGGAAGGGAGATTGATAGATGGGTATATACTTGTACATACAGCAGAGTTTGGTCGGTAGGGAGGGGGTTTGGGGTGGAGTTTTGGAGAGGTTATGGCTATTAAAAAAGATGGGGTTAGGGTGGTTAGGCGGCTGGTTTGTGTTTTTGTCTTGATTTCGTGGCTTGGTTGCTGATGATTTGTTCCCTTCTATGGCTTGTGCCCGCTCAACTTTGCCGGTGGTAGATGGGAAGGGGGGCAAAAAGAAAAGGATGGATGGCGGTGAAACTTGGAAGATAGACAAAGAGACGTTTTTTTTGTCATCTAGCGGGTGTTGTGGTTGAATGCTTGGTATTATTACCCGATTATCAAGTCCCTGATGTTACTACCAGGTACTCAATAAGAAGGGATCTGGAGGACTAGTTATGTATGCCCATATGTACAACTGTAAATTATATCCTCCTCGCCGCCGACGACATCCTCGCCTCCTGGTTCGCGATCAAGGCCTCGACAAAGTCCACCGCCGACCTGAATGATGCGAGTTCGTCTCCTATGGTTGACTCCTCTGATTCGGACTCGGACTCCGAGTCTGCTGGGTCTTCTTCTTCTTCCGACGAGGGTGGTTCTGACTCTTCCAGCCCTGGCTCTGGCTCGGTTTGTTGTTGTATTTCCGGGCTTGGTTCCTCGGCTGGCATGATTAATGCCTGCTGCGACTGCTGCTTCCCCTCCTCTTCGGGATGGAATACCAGCTGGGGTTGTTGGGGTTGTTTCTCGTCCCAAACGATGCTGCTCTCCTTTTCCTTTTCGTCCTTGTCAGGGGTGTAGGGATGGATATCGTTGTCCATCCCTGGTCGAGGTCGGCTTAGATGGTTGATGGCATGCGCGTCGTAATATCCCGGACACGGCACCGTCATGTCTTCCAACCTCCGAGGTTGCTGCTCCTCCATAACATCGGTATATGCCGGCCATGGGATCGTGTCTTGCCTTCTCGCCTCCTCCCTTGCCTGACGGTACTGGTGGTCCGTCATGTCCGTGTACTGGTACCCCGACCACGGACTTGGGATTGGAATTGGAGGAGGTATCGTCACCCTGTGCTCCCTCATCATCCCCATCTCTCCTCCAACCCCTTCCACACCAGCGGGGAGCGACACCCACCCCCGCCGACGAGGATTACGACCAGAGCAACCAAAACAGCCGCATAGCCCCAACCTCTCTCCCGTTCCCGATCCACCACAACCACTTACACACGTACCGGTGCCGATGCCGGTGGCAAGGAGGATGAGCATCGCCATTGCAACCGCCGCGCAAGCACCTACCAACAACGGATCGAAGCCTTGCTCCTCCTTCTCAGTGTGGTTGTGATGGTGAACAATGTTGATGTGAGGGCGATCATCAACCCCAAGACCATCATCATCATCATCATCATTCACCTCCCATCCTCGTGGGGAGCGGATCTTCTCACCACCATCATCATCAGCAACAGCAACCCTCCACGGCGGTCGGGGGATCGAAACCCCCCTCTTATTTTTCTTCACCATATCCCCAACCCCCTCATCCTGAGTACGGGTACTCTGGATGTCGGTTGACCCGGTTGACCCGGTGGTAGAGTAGTAGGGGATTCCGCTGCTGTCGTCCCTCCTCCCCAACGCGCGACGGACCTTTCGCAGGTACAACCGCCCGACGCAAACCAGCCCGTCACATTCCCCCATTGTGCGCGGCTGTGTATGCAAGCGACCAACACCACCTGACCCGGCTTGTTGTGCTGTTGCCGCTGCTGCCCCTGCTGCTGCTACTGATGCTGCTCGTGGGTTGGTAAATGACGACGACGACACTAGCACATCCCTAAGCCATGCCTCGCGGGTTTGCACCTCGCGTGATAAAGCAACGAGTTGCGCGCGCAGGGCGGAGAGGGAGGAGAGTTCATTTTGGAGGTCGCCTTGATTATTTTGGGCATCTTCTTCTTTGTCTGCTTTGGGGGATTTGGATTCATCGGTTGCTTGTTGGTGAGATGGTAGTGGTGGTGGCGGGGGTGGTGGTGAACCGCCGCTGCTACTACTACTACTACTACTGCTGCTGCTGCTGGGGATCTGGATGGAGGTGGTAGGTTCTGGTGTCGCGAGAACGGGGCTGGGGAGGTTTGTCGTTGCTGTAGGTGTTGGTGTTGGTTTTGGCGTTGGAGGAGAACTGATGGTGTTGATCGGGGTGTCTTGGGGTTGTTAGCTTATTATTTGTATTGAAGATAGACATGGGCTTGGTAAGTAAGGGAGTCAAGTCTGGGGTTGGGATTGGGCTGGATTGGTTATGTATGTATTTTAGAACATACCTCGGGGCGGGATTGCTGCGGCATAGGTTAGGACAGGAGCCTGGAGTAGGACTCCAATTCCGAAGGTGAGGAAGTGGCGCATCTTATTGTTCGTCTCCTCTCTTGACGGGGTGTGGTGTTGACCCTCAGCCAGGCACCGATGAGGCGAAATGTCGATGGTGAATGCCAACCTCTGGCGGGCACCGCCTGGAGAGTGTTGGTGTTGGTGAGAGTCCGGTGGGTTGCTGGAGCAGCTGGCACCCAATTCCTCGAGACTGGATTGTCAAGCAGCGTTTTGGCGTCGACATTAGGTGTTAGACCGGGTTCTTGAACGAAGGACAAGATCCAAATCTCGAGATACTAGTCACCAACCTGCTTGCTTCCCAACTCCAGACGGAGGAAGGCAGCCCACCAAGAACACAGACAGACTTCAATTGATGACGACGCAACTGGGACACCAAAACTAATAAACCCCAATCCCCCGGACCAGATCAAGCCAAACCAAAAGGAAAAGGACAACAACGCCACAACTTCAGGCACCCCAATCTCAAGCATGAATGACATCCAGCACGAACATCCCATCCCGTTTCCCCCTCCCCCACAATCCAACCAACCCAACCCCTGGATCTAAGCCTCGATTCGATCGATGTGTATGACACACCTACCTTAGAGAGCTTGCGCAACCCCCTTCCTAAAACGGTAAGAGGCCAGCGTTGCAACGCTTTGGAACTGCACCACAGCCAATCAGCGGGGCTGGCGGGGGCTAAAGGCTGACGACGAGGCGGCCTGGCTTCTTCGTCTCAGACACCTGAGATGAAGGAGGGACGTTTATAATTCTTCGAGACGAAAAACATCTTGTCGACGCCAGTGTCGATGTTGATGCTGTGGAATGTAAACTGGTTGAGATAATTAATTAGGAGGTACATAATAGTTACCTAACCTGCCATTGATTGATAAGGTTAGAACCCTTCAACGCTCAGGACATGGCCGACTTCATCGACACACGTCAAACCTACGGCTTCACTAGACTGACCCACACCTAGTGTACCTGACTTCATTCTTTCCTCCCAACATTAACAACCAACAGTTGACTCCGTTCGGCTTAACCTCCCCCCGAGCTGCGAACTTGTTCAATCTCGGGAGGCTTACCCGAACAAACGATCAACGCCACACTCACGTTACACATCCCTATCAATTCCCTACGTTCCAGGTTTCTCCAACGACTGGGCGTGAAAGTCCAAGCATGTCACGCCAAACACCGATAGACCTCCTGTACCTTTCTCACATAACTTACAAGGCATGGACAGATAGATTTCTTCCCGATAGATCTCAGAGTTAGGGTTCATACCGAGAAAATAAGCCAGCAAGTCTGCCACAAAAGACACAGGGTTCATCTACTATTACTACTCCATACCGCACTCCCCGGTCCACCAGGTAGTAATAGTAGTAAAGCTTGGGCATAGACTTAGACGTGTATGGGCAGAGTTGATCAGGCACGTACATACCCTCTCGCTCACCGCCACAGCATCCTCATCTCGGTACGAGTTATCAACAAGTCCAGTTTTCCTTACTGTACACATCTCTCTTGTTTCGTGTTCCATTTCAATTCATCACACTTCAATCATTACAAGCATCAATCATGCCACCCAACCTCCAATCCATCCATCATATCATCCCCATCATCCACATCATCTGCTCACTCACCTCCTCTGCGTTTCTCTTCCCCCCATCATTTGCCGCTGCTGCTGCTCCATCACCTTCCTAACGGTATACCCCTCTTCGCTCCTCCTCTTCATCACCTCTACCATTTCCTTCCTTCCGATCAACAGATCTCAGGTAGTAGTCGTAGTAAAAAACAAAGATTGGATCCGCAAGTGTATCTCCAGCAGTCATGTATGCCGTGTCGCTCAGCCATGTCTTTCCGCCGGCCGTAACTTTGGTGGTGGCGATGGTGGTAGTGGTGGTTGGTGTCTCTCGGTGCTGTGTATCCCTTTCCTCGCTGCGCAGTTCATCATTCGTTCCCTGAGCAACAAGTCGAATGAAAAACAAAATCTCCGTAGTAAACCATGGCCGATAGCCAAATGACAATGACCGAGTGAGTGAGTGAGCGAGTGAGTGAGTGAAAATCAACGAGCGAACCTGCTCCAACCCAACTCAGCGAAGAAACGCATCACAACCTCCTCACCCAAACCCCAACCCCTCCCGTAACCTCAGGTAAGATAGGTCCGGTCTAGTTGGGCAGGTCAGGTAGGCAGGGTAGTCTTAAATCTCAACGACCCCTCCCACCCCCAAAATGATCCCTCAACCACCCAAGCGCTCCACCACCACCTGCGCCACCACCACCGCCCGGTTCATGATGCCCCCACGAAGGCGACGGGCTCCTTCTGCGACTGCTTCCTCCCCAGGGATCACTCCCATCAAGATGCGAGGGCGAAATCGAGCTGCGTCGGCGCGAGGAACCCGCCATACCAGCACCACCAAAGCGCTCCGCCCGCCGCTCGCGTTCCCTTTCGGCGCGCGCGCGGGGACCGTGTTGCGCGAAGCTGAACGGGCTTTGGTAGCCCGAGCTGTTGCCGCCGTTATTCGACGTGGAAGAGTTGTTCCGCGATGGTTGGTTGGCGCTGCCCGGGATTCCGCCGCCCCAGCGTGATGGGCCGGCAGAACCACCGCTTCCGGATCGGTTGTTGTTGTTGTTGCTGTTGTTATTGTTCCCACCGTTTGGCCCCTCCTCGATCGGCTTCCTGCACATCGGGCACGTGTTATGCTCCCTCAACCACAGCGTGACGCACTCCCCGTGGTACCAGTGCTTGCACGGCAGCACGAGAACCTCCTCGCCCTTCTTCAGCTCGTCGATGCAGATGGTGCACTCAGCCTTGCCTTCGGGCCCCAGCATCTCGTCGTCCACCTTTTTGCGCTCGAGCCGGTCGATGGCGGCCTGCGACGCTGGCGGCGGCGCGTTGGAGCCGGCCGACTGCTCCATCAGCTGCGAAATGATGCGGTCAAAGTCCTCCTGCGTGTAGACGTGGTCGCCGTGGACGCCGGGCGGTCCGCCGTACAAGGCGCGGAGTAGATCTTGCAGGCCAGCGCTGAAGGGGAAGGGCATGCCGAGGCCAGGTCCGGCGCCACCACCAGCACCACCATTATTACCACCAGCACCGCCGGCGCCGGCGCCGCCGGACAAAGGCCCGAAGGGGTTGCTGAAGAATTGGTCGACCAAGCTGCGGATTTCATTATCGTCAGGCATGTGATCTAGCGGCATAGCAAAGCCGCGGATGCGGGGCTCGCGAGCAGCACGGGGCCGGCTCTCGCCGCCAGGGGAGACGTACGGAAAATTGGCAGGACCAGCCGAGTCGCTGGTGGTGGTCGTCGTGGTGGTGCCGAAACCGTCGTTGGTCACGGTGACGCGGGTGGCAGACCCGAAGGGCCCGAAGCGGAACGTGGTTTGGTGGACGCGGGTTCCCGTCGATGGCAATGCGTGGGTCTCTTCGTGCTGGAAGAAGCCGGTACCGGTGCTCGGGGGCACGGGCATGGGTCTTGGGGCCATTTCGTTGAGCATCTCGGTAAATCGTTGGAAGATGGCGTCGGCTGGGTCGAGCGGTGCGGGTTCGCGCCTGGTACCACCGCCGAAGGGGGGAGTGGGAATGGGTCTTGGACTCCTGCCAAAGTTAAAGCGAATCTCTTCGATATCGTCTTCCTCGGGATCTGAGTCGGAGCCGACTAGACGGCGAGCAGATGGACCGGCCGTGCGGCTCGCCGGTGTTTCGTCGTCCACTCTTGGGTCATTGTCGGGTTCGACCTGGAGTGGATCAGTCAGTATATCTCGTCCTCTGCGGTCTTCTCAAGACCCGTCCTTGCCAGAGGCGTTGTCGGTCCACTCACAATCTGAACGAAGGAACTGGTGCATTCTGGGCAGATCAAGGGATCGTCGATCTCGCGGTACCACTCGGAAGCACATTCATGGCAGTACCCGATCTGCCTGTTGGGTATGAAGTCGAGGTGAGCACCGCGGCGGGACGCCATGTTGGGCCCCCGTCTCGTCGGTGCAGACTGGCGCTGGCTGTTTTGGTAGATGGCGGCGAGGGCGCCGATTAAGCCGGTAGCGGCGGCGAGTGCAAGTCGACCCCGGGACGCCAGGATGTCGGTCGAAGAAAGTGAATCAAGATGGAAAAGTCGATACTAGCGTAAAAGAATGTTGTGGTCGCGGGACCCAGCCAGCCTTGCGGGCTGAGGAGAGAAGAGAGATGGTTCGTTTGCCGAGTCACGAGAGGGCCGTGCGATGGAGGAGGAGGGGTAATGGCATCGGAAGGTCAGGCGCCACGGGTTGTTTGAGGGTGGAATACAAACGGGAAGATTTCCAAGTTGATGGTGGAAGCTGCCTCAGGCACGTAGGCGTGGCTGTGCTGTGGTGTGCTGCTGTGTTTGGGTTTAGGTTTGGGTTTGAGTGTCGGTTGGTTTCAAGGTTGGGCGCAGTTGGAGTGAGAAGAAAAGAAAAGGATGGAAGAGGGAGATTCGCTGGTGGTTGGCCTCATGCAAAAAGTGGAATGCCGTGTGCGACACTGGAATCCAACGAGGGGAATTTTTATATCAAGGGTCTGATTTTCGAGGCAACAAGACAAGAGGCCAGTGGTGGTTGTGACTCGCCTCTGTGTGTGTTGTCAAGTCAAGTCATGGACCAGTATCCATGGATGTCGGCATGTCCTCGTCCTCCAAGGCTGTTGTCAAGGCCTGAAAGTGGGGGGATGATCAGTCCAGCGGGTCCGTTCCTGGGGTTGCAGGCGTTGCTGGAAGCTCAGAGACGCTGGAGCTGCTCGCCCTGCCCTGCGTCATGGAGCATGGATTCAGGCACCAGACCAGGTGGGTCCCGGTCATGCCCCTCTGTCAGAATGACCGTCTGTTACATCCATTACCGTCACCGTCACGTAACATTACCACATCAAAAGAGAGAGACTGCAGAGCGATTTATGTTGATCTAGGTTTGCATTGAAGACCTCTTTTTCATTCACCTTACTGTATACAATCCTGAAAATAGACACCCGATGCGAGTAATTCCCTGGGTCAACGTGGTCTCCTACGTATTCTACAGTGCGAGACTCTCCCACCTCCCGAACGGCGTTGTCTTCATCCCTCCCTCCTCCCTATCCAGAGCCCCACGCCGGCAACCCCAAGCCAAGAATAATCATAATCATGTCGCTCTCATACATTCAAAAAGAATACAAGACAGAGATGGCCAGCCTTACCGAGCAGTAAATCACCCAACATCCAGGCCAGCCCTCCGTCACAACCTATCCCCATCACCACTTCCCCAACCTCTACTTAGGTCTCACTATCACCGCTTCCTCCCCAAATTCCTCAACAACATCCCTCCCACAATCCCCGCCACTACCGCCACCCCGCTCACGATCGCCACGCCCATCAGGCCCTCCTTGGCCACCTTGTCGTCGATCAGCGAGCGCAGGTTGCTCGCCTGGAGGTTCCCGGGCTCCTTTTCGAGGAGCAAGTCGTTGTACCGCCGCGCCTCGCCGTAGTTGCCCAGCTTGTAGTTGCCCAGGGCCAGGTAGTACAGGCACTCGCGGCGGCGCTCGGGGGAGGTGCGGAAGATTTCGGACAGGAGCATCACGCCGAGGTGTTGGTCTTGTCGAACGTTGGATTTGACGAGGCCCTGGGAGTGAAGTCATGTTTTGTTAAAACAAAGGTTGCGGGGAAGGGGTTGAGAGGGAGAAAGGAAACCGTACCCATGCGTAGTTAAACTTTGTCTGAACGCCAACCATATCCCCCTCCTTCTCGTACTGCGCCCGCAACACCGCCAGCTCGGAGGGGCTGAGTGGCCTGCGGGGTATCATGCCATGTCAGTATAAAGACAAATTCGAGGAAGCCGTACAGAAACAAAGCGTATAGCGAGCTGGTTGGAGGAGTAAACGTGGAGCAACGGGCGTGGACACGTACGTCTCGGCATCGATGGCATCTGGTAACATGCTTGTCAGCGGGCTTCGAAGCTTGGACTCGCCGGCGGCTCGGTGCCCAACACTGGGAGTCTCACATGGCAGTTGCGTCATGGTTGGTTATGTGGAAGGCCGGGTAGTAAAAACCTGGAAGAAAAAGTATGAAAATGCTATACGGATATGGGGCTGCGGCGGCGCTGCAGCTGCGGGGAATCGATGTCTGTCTGTGGTGTTTCTTGGTCCGGGTCAAGGTCAAGCAGCCGGGGTAGATTCTTGGGAGCAAGAGTTATTGGCCGACAAGTATTGTAGACCTGAAGGAAACGAGCGTCGTTGGTTTGTGTTTGGTGGTGTGTGCGGTTTCAACAAGGCGACAGACGGAACCTTGGTGAACCTTGAAGCTTCAGGCTGCTGCTGGGATGGAATGGGAAAAAGTGGTTCGGCCCGCTGAATGACGAAAGCTTTCTTTCCAGAAGGCCCGTCAAGCCGGGTGCTGCCGAGGGACGATAAGATAAGGTGGGGTAGCCGGGATCAGCTGGGATCGACCGGGGAAGGGGGCCTGGCTTGTCAGGCTGTCAGGTGGGGACAACAGAAGACCGCTGTCGCTGTGGAGATGCGGAACGCCAAGAAGTCAATCCAAACATCAACTTCCATCAAACCTCCACCACAACGACACGAGACCAGGTCATTCAAGCCAAGCCATCCCTCCAACACAGCGAAACATCGAAAACCAATCATCACCACCAATCCTCGAATCCCCCATCAACCAATCCACCACATCCAACCTCACCTCCCTCCAAACCGCCAAAATGCTTCTCGAAGAAGACCCCTCTACCGTGCGTCCCCCCCTTCCGTCCACCACCACTCCGAATTTAACCAACAATACTAACACCCCCTGCAGCTCATCCGGCACACGGTCGCCAACTTCAACATCGCGCCAGACAAAGCCGCCGTCTCGCGCGTCGCCGAGTCCCTCTCCGTCCTCCAACAAGCGCGCGAGGAGCGCCTGCGCGAGGGCGAGGCCGCGCTGCGCAAACTCGCGCGCACCCAGGCGACCCTCGCCTCGCAGCACGCCGAGCTCGCCGCCTCCCACTCCTCCGCCAAGCACGCGAGCGAGATGGCGCGGTTGGACACGCACAAGTTCCGCGTCGCGAAGGCCGCCTCTGACCTCGAGATGGAAACCGAGCGCCTGCAGGCGCAGTTGGATGAGTTGAAAGCGAGGTTGCAGGAGTTGGAATTACAGGGTGTGGATGGAGGCGCGGGAGCGGGGCCTGGGGAAGGGGGGGTGGATGATGAGGTTTTACTCAGGCTGAAGGTGTATAGGAGTTTGGGCATGGAGATTGAGAGGGATGGGAAGGACGGGGAGTTTAATCGGGTCATTGTCAGGAATGATCGGAAGGGGGATGTGCATGTGGTGAATATTGATCGGAAGTTTTCGCGGTTTTTCTACGCGAATTATTTCTGGAATAGTTGTTTGTAGGAAGAGAAGGGATGGGTTATGGGCGGAGTTGAGGCGTTCGGGATGGGGGTTGGGAATGGATTTATACCTCTAGATTGTTAGGCTGGCATTGTCGGATAATGAATCAGTTTTGTCTTGCAGTCCTCCGGGGCGCTGCAACTTTTGTGGAAGCAAATGTCAGTACAGAACAGCATCGACGCGTAGATTCACTTTTGCCCTAACACCAAAGCAAGTATCACCAGACTCAGGGGCAATATCTTTCATTTGTTTTTCTATCTACCCCAACTCCAGACGCCAAACGCCATACGCCAAAATCCAGACCCCAGGCAACATATACCAAAGCAATCCCTACAAAACCAAAATCACAAAGTGCAACAAACCCATCACCCCTCAGCGGTCAAAACCGCCCTCTCCACCGGCGACCCCCTCAACAATGCCTCCTCCAACAAAGCAAGACCCAACGCTTCCTCAGCCTGGCGCAGCCACTCCTCCGTCTGCTGCATCCTCCTTACCTCCTCCAAACAAACACTCAACTCATTCGTCAACACGTTCGGATAATTTGGATTCAACGCCGGGTTGGTGGATACTCCCGCGCGAAACCCCATATACACTCTGCGGCTCCACCGGCGCTCGCGCTCCCAGTGCTTCTCCTGCTCGACACGCTTGCGCAGAATGCGCACGGCTTGCGAACGGTATGCGAGGCCGTAGTTGGGGCGAGGGGTCACGCGGTAGGGGATGTCGTCGAGCGGGTTGCGGAGATCGGTGAAGCGGGATGATGCAGAGTCGGCGGATGGGCGGATGGTGAGCCAGGTGATAGCAAAGACGCTGAGGGTGGCTGAGGTGACTTTCTCCCGGGCCAGGGAGATCAGCTTTGGCGGGAGGTCCTGGGCTATGCGGATGCAGGTGTTGGGAAAGTTGTGGATGCCGTCGATGAGGCGACCAGGGAGGGATGGAAGGGCCTTGAACGTGTAGAAGAGCCACTTCGATGACCAGAACGTGGCATGCAATGCGCGGATGATAAACATCATGATCTTAACCATGGCGAGGAGCCCCTTGTAGCCAGCGACGCGGTACACCACAGGAGCGCAGGCCTTGTAATAGTTCTTGGACAGATGAATCGCGGTCGAGACCAGCCCGGTCCAGACGACGGCCCGCATGCGATCGGTCTCTCCCATCCCCATGAGGGTAACCGTCCGCAGCCAGGGTGTCAACACCCGCGGCAAGGGAACCGCGAAGGCATGGCAGCGGAACCAGGCCTGAAAGTTCTCCGGGTCGAGGTTGAGGTGCGCCGGGTTAGCACCGCCCGGGACGAACAAGTATATCCTAACCGCCCCCCAGCTAGCCCCTGGGCCCAGGGCCATCAGGAGGCGCTTCAATCGTTCAGGCACCCGTGGGCGGAGGAAAGACGCGACCGAGCGCATCAGAGCGACGACCGGCTCAACAACCTGACGTCGCACGACGTCGACAGGGCAAGACAGCAGCAGCGCCTCGGCCAGCACAAACACCAACGACACCCGTCTCCGGAAGGGCGTGTCAACCATCCACATGACGGACGCCTCCTCGCGCGGGTCAGGTTGGGCCGGCAGCCAGGCCCAGACTTGCACGCCGCCGGGGTACTCGACGAGCCTATCCGTCAAGTCCTTCACGAACATGTCAAGGTACCTCGCCCCGGGGGGTACGATGCCGAAACACCACCACCCGATGGCAGCGCAAAACACAACCGTCCCCAGGACCGCGGAAATGATAGCTAGCGAAGGAATCACCACCGGCCCAAGCACCGCGACAAAACTGGTGATTGTGGCACCCAGTATCACCACCCTCCCAACCCTCCATACGAACTTTCCCAGGAACCAGATTGTTTTGAAAGCGGGGCCAGCCAACCGGTAAACCCACGCCCCGGTTGTGCTAAGGAGCATCAGCACCACGAATGCCGCGCCGTGCAAGTGTCCCAGCGTGAGATGGAACGTGACAGGATCCGCAGCCCTGGCAGCCTCAGCAGCGGCTGCAGCATCGGATGCAGACCGAGATCCAGCGATTTCGACGGCATTTTCAGCGAATGGAAACGTGCCAGTCGCAGATCCCGCAACGGCAACGGCAGGGGCATGCGGCCCAAACCCAGGACCAGGTTCAGGACTGGGCCCAGGACCAGACCCAATAGCAGGGCGCCGCGGTGCGCGCACAGGAGGAAACTCGGGGAGGTTGTTGACTCCCCACTCCACGACGGAGAGTGCCGCGCCGGTCGCGAGGATGAGCACGAACGCGGCTGGGCCGAAGAAAATGAGGGAGAGCGGAGCGGCGATGGCGAGGAGGGGACGCAGTACCAGACTTCTGGAGGGTTTTGGGGCGGATGAGGCGTCCGGTGTGGGAACAAGGGTGGTGGTCGACGTGGCCCATGTGATCGGCGAGGCGGCGCCGGGGGTGTCGGACATTTTTGAAGATTTTAAATCGAACTTTGTGTGTTGGAGGATTGTGGTCTTCGGAAACGAAAAGTTGGGGTTGAAGAAATAAAGGATGTTTGTTGGGTATTTAGCTGTTGTTTTGATTGATTTATTGATGTGTTGGAGTTTTATTTAATGAACAGGGTCAAAAGATTCTCTGCCTCGAGGAAAGAGGAGAGGGAATGATGTACTCGTACACTGGTTGTTGACGACACGGGCCTCCTTTGAGAATGGCATCACCGAGCCTCGAGCTGCTGGATGCTTAGGAGTAAGTGCCATCTTGGTTATGATGATGTGTGGATTCTAGGTCGGAGTTGGGATGGATATGTTGGGAGGAGATGATGAAGATATGACGATGTTGGAGCTGAGACGTTGGATAGAGGCTCATGTTGGCGTTGGAGAGGGTACCTAGGTAGAGAATATTCGGGAACCACTCTAGAAAGCCCTCGCAGTCCATCTCAGACAAAACAATTGTTACTGGGAGAACAGTTCGTTCCTTAAAGTGTACAGCTTGGTCGCTAACACGGTTGATTGTCTTAGGTTGGATACACCCCTACGCTATCTTCTAGATAGATAACTTAGGTTCCTCACCAACCTCGCCGAGGGGGCAGGAGGAATTCCTCGGTTTTACACTCTTCTATCAAGACCTGATAAAGTTATCGCTACTCCAAAGGTGCCATGAAACCCTTCTCCGACCTAGGTTGAACGTGTGCAAAGATCTGGAGGCGACAGTGAGGCGTACACCCCTGCAGGTCATTGTGCATTTTCATCTGACACGCCATGCATCGGTTTTCGATTGCAGTATTGAGGCTATTCGTACCTTCATTCAGTGGGCCTGTTCCCCTGTCCGGAACCAACTCCTGTCTTTTCTCTCTTCTCCCTCTCCTGCCTCCATCCCCTTCTCTCCCTCCGCTCTCACACACAGACTTAAAGATACACTGGTTCTCAGTAACCCTTATATATTCCCAATCGTAAAGTCTGTCTAGCCATCCCTACTTTTGACTTTGGCTGGACGTTCAATCATTCAACATCGAGAGATATAGCTTATATCCACTTTATCGACGCGCATTCTTGCTTCGTCCATTCGCCAGTTGGATAGTCTTCGGCTCCCTTCGTCAATCACTCTTCTATCCTTGTCCCGACATTGAAGCTGCCCTCTGCTTTGCTTGCGTCACTTGCGTTTTATCCGTCGATTCACCCTTCACTCCAACATTCCCCTCGTTCTTCGCTTCGTCCTTGCGCTGAAGATGCATGTCATCATGACCAGCCAACCTGGAACCTTTTCCACGACCTCGTCGGCATGGGCCAACCCGATGCCAAACGGGGCCTTGGATCGCAGCTCCTCAGGGACCACCCGTGGAATTGCTGAGACGGGGGTACATGATGACCTTTCGTTGGCCATTGACTGGCTCCCTATGCCGGGCGGCGTGTTTTCTACGATGCCTGCGACCTTGGCTGGTACTATACCGGCCACCCCGATCGTCCTCAGGTTCCACACCCCGTCGATCGCTGTGCCGCGCATCCGGCCAGGCGGCCAAAATGGGAACCGGCAGTTCCCTGATGCCAGACGCCCCACCGAATCTCCTTCAGACTACATGACCCGCTTCTCTGGCCCGCCGCCTGGGCACCCATCCGATCCCCATCTCCAGCGACCTGTCGGTTGCTCTGCTGGGGATCCTTCTGACTATTCATTGTTGGTTGATAACTCGACGGCCATGGCAGAGACTTCGCTAGCCACTCTGCAGGCCAACTACCAGGCGGCTCAGATGGGACCTAGGTTGGTGGCGGGCAGGGAAGCCGGCGGCTACCCTATGGCAAACGCCCCACCAAGTATCCCGACAACTCTCTCCTCGGCTACTACGAGCTGCCCCCAAACTTCCGCTACTAGCGGCGTCGTTTTTGGTTCCTCTATCGAGCACTCCGCTGGGAGCTATAACACGACCTTGCGGACCAGCACTGCTCATCTCCCTACGCTACCGGGTTCGGCTCGCTCACAGGAATTTCCGCCTCAGCACGGCCCGACCGTTAGTTCCTCTCTTGATTCATGTTTTGGCCAACTTGACTACACCCGCCTCGCTCCTGATCCAAGTTTCCTTCTTCTTGAGGGGCATGATTTGTCTTTTCAACCTCCGTCCCATTCCGCAAGCTTTCCCATGAACAGCTTAGGTCCCACGCAACCTGACTGTAATACACGCACCAATCCTAGTCCATTTCCTAATCACCTGTACGGGAGTGGTTCATCCCTTCAACCATCCTCGACTTCGACGTCAACCTCGACCTCCCGATCCAATCTATCCCAGCATTCTCCCGGCATGCGCACGACATCCGCGGGCGCTTCGGCTACGGTGCATTCCCCGAACTACCATCCACTGCAAAGCAATCCGTTAAGTCCTGCAACAGCCACAGCGCCAGCCTCAACTTCCCAATCGAACGTCCCCCAGCTTTCTCCTGGCACGGGCACTCCATCCGCGGGCGGTTCGGCAACGGTTACAGCACCAAGCAATGCGGTGTTGAGGTGCCGCTTTCGCGGCTACGGGTGCGTGTTTTCAACAGCCGAGGAACTTGAGTAAATCAAAATTTCTCTTACCTGTTCTCTCTCTCTCTCTTTTTCTCCCTTTTTTATTCTTATTTTTCTTTTTCTCTCCTCCCTTCGCCGGCTGTCCAAGAACGAAGCAAATCCCGAAAGCTAATCACAACGATACTCCTGGACAGGCAACATGAGACTCATCACCACCCACGGCTCTACCAATGCCGACATGGAAATTGCAACCAGAGTTTTCGCACGAAAGCCGATCGCCAGCGTCACGAGGAGAGAAGTAGGAAGCATGGCGCTGATAAGAAGTTTAATTGTAATAATTGCCAGAAGTCTTACTATCGAGATGATAATCTATCACGACACATGAAAGATTGTCGTGGACGGGCTGCTCGAGCAAGTCAGGAGGACAACGCGGGGCCTCGGGATCGAAAAGTTTGATTATTGTTGACGGCAAAACGCGGAGAGGGGGACAGGGCTAATACATAAGGGGCGCTGACGGAGGGCAGGGTCGGTCGGACAATTTGTTGGTTTAGAATTAGTCATGGCTCGAAGGAGGGGCGGGCGATGTCGACAGTCCCCCGGGAGTGAAGTCGAAGCTGGCAGGTGGAGCTTCGGAACGGGGTGGAGTCCTGATCCGGGAATGTGGGGCTCTGAGATCGGGGTGGGGGTCCGGGCTCGGGAGCCTACCTACTAAGGCCGGCTTGGTCCGGCCGGGGAAGTGTTGGTGCACGGGTGTCTGGGAGACATTCCTAAATGGGGAGTGGATGGTTGTTTGATCAAACGGATTTTCTTGTGATGATCGATAGACCAGGGTTGTTCGTGGATGGGCATTTTGGACTTATTGGTCATTTGTTGATGTGAGGGTGGAATCTGGCTTGATTTAGAGGATCCGGGATACAAAAGGCTGTGTACAGGTTTTTTATCCGGCCCGCAAGGGAACATATTTGCTATATTCAGGCTAGATACATAGACCGGCACGCTCTGAGAGGGGCAGAATGGCAGGCGAATACTCTTTCTACCGTTTACTCCACTGCTTCGTATCTGAGAGATGAGAGACCCCAAGGAGAATATAAGAACAAAGAAAAATCACGACCTTTCGCAGGTCCGACCAGAATAGACACCAGCACTCAGCTTAACCCCCCGGAGCCCACATGGTTGCAATTTACAAGCGCTTCGTCGCGGTGGTGCATGGACCGCGTAGTGGAAGATGCTAATAAATTGCAGAGAAAGTCTGGGATTCGAACACAGGCACCGCAGGGAATTGACCCCGAGTGCATACCACTACGCCAGGCACGCGTGCCGGTTCTGGTCAGTTGACAATGAGGGAGTATACGCGGGGGTATATGATTGTTTCTTTGTCCTGGAGGTGGTGGTCGGCCGTCTCATGGTGGGGATTTCGAGGCCGAATGTCTTCCATCCGAGTTTGTTGCTTGTCCTCCACCGGGTTACTGTCCACTCCCATGAGGTTATTCTCGGCAGTCCGTTGGTCGAGGACGCCTATTACTTGGCCGTCTCTTAAGAGATGGCGTTACTGCCGTGACGATTGGCATTGATAGCTATAGTCGGCTATTCACTGGTCAGGTGTGGTAATGACTTCGAGATCCTCGTCGTCCAGACTCCACACTGCTTGATGTCTCTTGTGTAAGAGCCAGAGACGGGTGTTTAAGTCTCCCCATTTTACAAACATGACCAGCCTTCTGAAGGTGGCCATGGCCATAATCCCCCAGTTGGACTACAACTTACATGAACAACCTGTCAACTTCCGTGTATGTCTCTCTAAACCCAGTGCTTCTTGTCAATCTACCTCAGCCCATCACCTCAATTTCTCGTTTCCGGCGTTGTTGTCAAAGACATGCCAAGGCTGCTGCGCCTCTTGTGGCTTGTTTCATCTGGGAGGCATACATTCTGTCCTGTTGCTTGATTCTGGCCAGAGGCATACATGAGGTCCCTGTGGCTTGACGCTGGCCGGAGGCACACATGTTGACATGGCAGTCTGGGAGGCACACATCTCGACGCGCTTGGCAACCCTTGGCAACCGCGGGGTATTTCAACAGCTCCCTCCCCCACCTCCGTTTACCATTGCTCTCTGTCGACAGACCACGAAACACAACACCCGGGTTCTCCGGGCACTCCAACACCTCTTGAACAATCCATTTTCTCTACGTCTTACGGGTTACTGGTAACCCAACACACCAACCCCCGACCGCGCCCCGCGGGGGGCAGCACCCCCGCTCGCTTGACTTATTTCCTTTTTTCTTTTTCACTTCATACTTCTTTACAGCGGGCGGACGAGGTCTTTGACGGGCATTGGGACCCTCAACAAAAAGAACCTTCTCGACAACCGCCCTTAAGTGATGACGTGGTCTATCATCGTCATCAAACATACAACAACGGCTTTACACATCTTGGATCCGGCGACAACTATCATCAGACAGCTACTGCAAAATCAGCCGATTGGGGAGCCACTTTCTTGGAAACCTTGCAGATTATCGGCCATGACTATCTCACGCGCGCTCACTTGGACGACAACAACCCCGTCTTGGACAAAAACAACACAAACCAAAACAGCACAAACCAGAACAGCATGAACTGGAACAGCAACACGACTTGGAACAGCACAAATTGGAACAATGGTGAAAATCTAGAATCCAACACAAACGTGGACATCAACACTTGGCTGTCAAAAACCACACCACCACAGAGCCTTCTGCCACTAACCCATGGGGTTGATCATCCGGGTCTTGCCCAACCCGGTTATTTTGGCCCTGTCGCTGCGCCAGCCCTTAATCACTCCGAGGCCTCGACTTTCCAATCGTCGCCGGAATCACAAAAATCGGCCTCCAGCGCGGATAGTATCCTCCAGGTCCCATACACAACACCGCTGTCAGGAGAACATTCCTGGACACCGTCTCCGTTTCCCCATCCCGGAGAAAGCAGCGACACCGCCAACGCTGCAACGGGCGCACCAAAAAAGGTGTACAAATGTCCCGATCCCGGGTGTCCCAAAGAGTTCGACACATCCGAGCAGCTCTCTCAGCATAAAAAACGACACAAAAAACCGTTCGAATGCCGCTTCGAGAACTGCGAGAAGCGCTTTTCCGCTCGAAGCGAGCGCGACCGCCACGAAAGAAGCGCACAGCATGGCGGCGGTCAGACATTCACATGCGAACATTGTCCCACGAAGAATTTTACGCGCAAGGACAATTACATGCGACACATGAGAGAATATCATCATCCCAAGCCTGCCCCTCGAGGAGGAAGATCGACATGATGAATGAGCAGGGAGGTAAAGATATAAAGTGGCAGTTTGGCCTGGCTCGCAACATTATCATTGTCGTCTCGACGCGCCGGCCATTCCGGCATGCGAAAACACCCCCAACGTTTGTCTGGCAGGTACGCGCCATCTCTGATCAATTATCGAGAGAGAGAAAATGGCGAAAAACCAAGCGAAAGAAAAAGCGAAACAGCGAAAGAAATAGAGAACGAAACAGAACAAAGCAACCACGACAAATGCCAGGATTCAGCAGCTCGCTGAGACGACGGCGGCGGAAAAGTCCATGCTGTGCCTTCAGACCCGCCCCATTGAGGAATTGTCGATTTGTCGGATTGATATGGAGGTTTGGGCTTCAAATAGATTGTTTAGAGATGGATTCAGGGGCATATTGGGCAAGCCTGGTTTATACAGAATAAAATGAATGACTTGACAACTTTCATGCAGTTCATTTGATGTCTCATTGCTGACACGTTAAGGACACTTTGTAGACAGCCAAGTGCTCCCCCTTTAAAACCCCGGGTCCTTTTGTTTGTTGACTCCCGTTGCCAAGGCGGCGCAACTCTCCGTCCCCTCACCTCGGCACCGCCTCCTCGCCCCACTTTTCCGGAGCGGGGCGGCGGCTGATGCCCGACCTCCTCCGTTGATATGTCCGATTCAGCCTCACTCTCATCCAACCCGCATATTTTCAACCTTGGCTTCCACATTTCACAACTTCCTCTCCCCTCTCATCCCCAACAACGTCCCCCAGACAAAACATCAGAACCAACTCAACCATGTGCGGCGACCACCCCCCTCCCACCACCAGCCCACCTTCGGGTTGGGGCTCAGAGGACCCCTTCCCGTGGCATCTCGGCCTGCCTGACGCCCACTGCCATCCCACCGACACCATGTCCTCCATCCCCTCCATTGCAAGCATGCGCGCCAGCGTCTTGACCATCATGGCGACCCGGTCTCAAGACCAGGACCTGGTCGCCTCGGTGGGATCATCATCCAACCTGGGCGTCCGCTCCCGCACCGCTCTGTCCGCCCACTCGGACGCGGAAAGGGGAGAGAAGGAGAGAGTGATACCCGCGTTTGGCTGGCATCCGTGGTTTTCTTACCAGCTATTTGACGACACTACCGCTGCCGTCGCTAGCGGAGACGATGGGGATGTGAATCAGGGGTTGAAGGCGCTGCATTACAAAGCCGTTTTGACGCCCGAACCAAGCGACGAGTTCGTCGCTGCTCTGCCTGACCCGATTCCTCTCAGCAAGTTCATTGCGGACACCAAGCGGAGAGTATCAACCGCCGATGTGGGTATGATTGGCGAAATCGGGCTGGACAAAGCCTTCCGCTTGCCGTGGCCTTGGGGAATGACAGGCCCATCCAGCACAACAGCAACAGAAGCAGCACCGGCAGAAGAGGAACAACGCTCGTCATCACCCTCCTCAGGCATCACCCCCGGCGGCCGCGAAAACCGCGCCCTCTCCCCGCACCACGTGCGCATGCCGCACCAAATCGCCGTCCTCTCCGCGCAGCTCCGGCTGGCGGGCGAGCTGGGTGTGCCGGTCAGCGTGCACGGCGTCCAAGCGCACGGCGTTCTGTACGACGTGTTTAAGGGCTTGTGGAAGGGGTACGAAAAGGAAGTGGTGTCGCGGCGGAAGCAGAAGTTGGTGGCGCCGGGGGCCGAGGATTTCTCTTCGTCCAGCGAGGACGAGGACGAATATGAGGAGGATGACTTCGGCTGGGAGGAGGGTGAAGAAGGGGCCTTCAAGCCCGCCGAGCAAAAACCAAAACCACCAGCCAAACCAGCCGGATCCAAAAAGCCCTACAAACCCACCCCCTTCCCACCCCGCATCTGTCTACACTCCTTCAGCGGCTCGCCACAAACCCTGAAGCAATACACCCACCCAACCGTCCCAGCAAAGGTGTACTTCTCCTTCTCCACGGCCATCAACCTCTCCACGGCGGGCGGGGCGGCCAAGTTTGGCGACGTGGTGCGGGCGTGTCCGGATGATCGCGTGTTGGTGGAGAGCGATTTGCACGTCGCGGGGCCGGACATGGACGCGGCGCTCGAGGAGATCACGCGGAAGGTGTGTGAAGTGAAGGGTTGGACGCTAGAGGACGGGGTGGAGAGGATAAGGAAGAACTATGAGGAGTTTGTGTTTGGGTAACCTACCCGTGTTTAAATGAGGTGGACAACTGCTGGACTCGAGCCAGAATCATCAGTCAGGTACTTTCAGTAAGTATCTGGGGATTGGACCATATACTCATCAGACATGAGAACAAAGAAATCTATTTTTGAACCCCCTTGAGTGAGCAACCCGAATATAGCAAAACAAGCAAAACCTAGCAACTCAAACAAAACCTTTCATCGAATAGTTACACAACGTCCGCCTACTCGGCTCAACCCATCTTCACTGGTCAGCATCGTAGACCCTCAATTTCCAAAACAGGCGATCTGCAATCTATGCAGCATTCTCCTCCACCGCCGCATCAGGAACCGCAACATCCCCGTCCCCATCCTCACCCTCTTCTGCCTTCTTGGCAGGGCTATCGGCATCCGCAACAGCAGCAGCCGCAAGAGCCGCGTCCTGCATTTCCTCGTCAATCTCCTCCTTCTTCTCGTCCCCCTCCTCTCCCTTCTGCCATCCATTGTCCTTCCTCTCCGCCAACGGCCGCTTGATGCCCATATTAATCAGCGGCGTGGTGTCGTTGTAGATCCTCAGCAGCATCGCGCTGCGATCCTCCTTGGGAAGCATGAGGTTCAAGCTCTGGAAGCTCTTCCACAGCGGCAGCGCCATGCTTTCCGTGAAATAGTTCTCCTCCTCCTTCCCATCCGGCCCGACCACCTTCTCCGCCTTATTCTCGGGCTCGATGCGAAGCACGCAGCATCCAAGCCCGATATCCCTGACCCGCTCGCCAATCTCGTCCATCTTCTTCCAATCGTCACCTGCAATCTTGGGGAACATTTCGACGAGCAGCTTCCTCAATGTCTCCTTCTTACGGAGCACCACCACCTTCTCCGGCCCGACGTAGCCGTGCAGGATGGGCATGCCTTCGCTCTGGATGCGCCACTTGCACACCTCGGCCGACGGCGCGTCCTGCTTGACAAACATCTTGACGCCGCCGTGCACAAACTTGACGCCGCGGCCCTCGTTGTGCACGAGAATGTCGCGCACCAACGCCGACGTGTAGTAGATGGACTTGGCCGGCTCGCCGAGCGCGTTGCGAACCATGTACCGGTCCGACGGGAAGCGCGGCGAGATGTGGTAGAAGGAGCAGACGTTTTGGATCACTTCGTGGTCGGGCGGGAGGAATTTGAAGGGTTCTTCGAACGGCTCCTTTTCCTTTTTCTTGGACGAGTCGTCTTCGGCTTGGCCGGCCGGTGCCTCGGTGGAGGATGGCTGGGTCGTGGCCTCGGTAGACTCGGGTTGCGTTGTCGCAGCTTCTTGGGCCGCGGCCTCTTCGCCATCTGCAGCAGTGGCAGCCTCTCCATTCGCTGGAGTTTCGGTCTCGTCTTCACCAACAGGCTCCTCGGCAGCGGTGGTGGCAGGCTCTTCTGATAACCTGACCTTCTTGGGGGCGGCATCTCCCTCGGCTGCTGCCTCCTCTTCGAGCGGGCGCTTTGGAGCGGCGCTTGCCTGGCCGTTGGTCCTAACGTTCACTCTGCGGGATTCCTCAGGCTTAGCCTTGAACTCAGCCTTCTTGTGAAGGGCCGTAATGAAGAAACCGCCCGTATCCTGCTGGTGAGCATAGACACGCATGCAACGCTCGAGCGGCAAGTCGGCGCAATCGCTGCCGGCAGGGCGCGGGAACATGCTCTCGACCAGACGGCCGGGCGTAACGCCCTCCTCGCTCTTCTTAGTCCACTCCTCAACCTCCTCCCAGGAACTCCACATGCGGCCCGACTTATCCATGATCTGCCACTTGCGCATGCCCGGCTTGCGCTTGAGCAGGGGAAGTTGGTCGCTGCAGTCGATGATCTCGACCTTGTCAGGCCCGCCGCAGCGCTCGATGGCGGCAGCGACGACAGCCTCATTCTCGACCGGGTTCATGCTGCAGGTGGAATAGACGACACGGCCACCGGGCTTGAGCATCTGCAGGGCGCGGACCAGGATGCGAACCTGGGTCAGGTGCAGGCCCAGGGCGTTACCCGGTGTCCAATCTTTCCACAGGTTCACGTTCTTGCGCAGGGTGCCGTCGCCGGAGCAGGGCACATCGGCCAGGATGCGGTCGAACTTGAGGTACATGTGTTTTCCCGGGTTGTTTGGGTTCGGTATCCTCAGAGCAGGGTACTGGGTGGCGTCGTGGTTGGTGACGATCATATTAGGAGACGACAAGCGCTTGAGCTGGTGGATCAGCATGTGGCTGCGCTTGTAGTCAGCATCGTTGGCGATGAGCAGACCAGTGGCACGGCCGTCGTCGCTGGGATCGGCCTCGAGACGGGCCGCCTCGTCCTCCTCGTCGCGGGCGTCTTGCTCCGCAGCAGCGGCGGCATCCCCCTCGGCCGAAAAGGAGCGGATGACACGGCGTATGCGAGCCTCCTCTCCGCGGTGGATCATCTCCAGCAGCTGGGCGGCCTTGCTTCCCGGAGCAGCGCACAGGTCGAGGACGGTCATACCAGGGCGAACATCCATGAGCAGGGGAGGAATCATGCTGACGACCTCCTGGCGGCTGATGTTGCCGACGCTGGTCTCGGAGACGAGGAACCGCTGGAAGGCAGCGAAGGGCGGAAACTTGCGGACGACATTCTTGGGGGTGGTCATGGACCAGGCGAGGGAGTCCGGATACCAAGGGACGGGCTTTGGCGGCTCTACAGCCTGGCCTTCATGGGTAATGCGAGTGATGTCGGGGATGTAGCGGGTCTGGAGAAGACGCTTGACGGCAAGAGCATGGCCCTTGGAACCGCAGAAGCGGAAGCTGTTGGGAAGGTCACGACGAAGGGCGGCCCAGAACTCGGCACGCTCATCCTCGAGCAGGTCGAGGATGGTGTTGTAGTACTGCTCCAGGCGCTTGTTCTCCTTGACCACCTCGGGGAAGCGATTGTAAGGGCGATGGGCATTGTTGTTGTCGCGGTTGTCGCGACCACGGTTGCCGCCTTTGCGACCCTAGATTTTGATGAATGTCAGCGTCCAGCTTCAGCCTGTGATGCGATGCCATCATTTGTTGGTTCTGGCCAAATCCAAGGTCATGACAATCAATTGTCCAGGAATAGGCACAAACCTTTTTTCCGCGACCCATGGTGCAGTCGGTGGTTAGCTTCGCGATGCGGGAAAGGTTGGGTTTGACGGCGGATATGCACGTCAATCGCAGGCAACCTAGGAAAGGTGATCGCATGTACTGTGTACAGTCGGCGACAAACGAAGGAAGCGGCAGAAAAAAAGTGACGGGACGGGTCCAAGGTGAAGCGCCAAAATGTGGGGGCGGGGATCGGCCAAGGTGGGGAACTGTGGGTCTGCACCGTGTGGGGCACCGGTCCTGGCAACGGTCAACCCCAGGCAAGTTTACCTACGGAACAAACAACAACAACAATGGATCCGTTCTTAACAATGAATTGTCCAAGATGGAGAGTTTAAGTCTGACGGACTTCCTGAGTCCATCTGTATGTGTTGTACAGTCAAGTTAGTAGTACACAGCCCTCTCTTCACCCATCCAACAACCCCACCGCCCAGTGCACCACCCGGTCCACGCCCTCTCCGCGGATGGCGCTGACGGGAATGGCAGCACAATCCTTCGTCCATGCCCCTTCAACACCGCTAGGATGCGGAATCTCGCCACGGGTGATACCCGCCAGATAGTCCCTCAGCTGGACAAAGTTCTCGGCCGTGTCTGGCAAATCCCCCTTCGTAGCCACCACAAACCACGGTTTACCAGCTATGTGCAGCCCTCCTGAAGCCGGAGCATCTGCAGCGGAGCTATCCATCCCGCTCGGCCACCAGGTGGGATCATCCGGGTCATGATCCCAGTTGGTGCCGGCCGAGGGGCTCCAGTCAACAGAAGCCTGACGGCGACGAGCCCGCTCCTCCTCGTCACGCATCTGCGCATACAGCCCGACCTCCAGCCACAAGGCGTTCAACGCCTGAACGGCGTTCCCCGCCGACAGGTCGATGACAAATGCCAACACGCCGGCCCGCTCGACGTGCCGCAGGAATTCCATGCCCAGCCCCTTGTCGAGGTGGGCGCCTTCAATAAGTCCGGGGATGTCGGCAACGGTGAACCGCGTGCGGCGTTCGTGCTCAACTTCCGAGGCGCCGGTCCATGGGTCTGGTTTCCCTTGGATCTTCCGGTAACTAGTGAGCATCGGGCGGCCTTTGTTGTTGTCGAGGACGACGGTGCCAATGTTTGGTTGAAGCGTAGTAAAGGCCCAGTCACCGACGCGGGTGCGGCTGTTGGTGATGGAGCGCAGGAGCGTGCTCTTTCCCGCGTTGGGCAACCCGACAAGGCCAACATCAGCGAGGAGCCGGAGCTCAAGCTCGATCTCCATGCTGATCGCCCTCTCACCCTTAGTGGCGATCATAGGCTTGCGGTTTTCTTTCGTGACAAAATGTGGGTTGCCTAGGCCACCCAAGCCCCCTGCCACTAGTAGGATAGGCTGTGGTGTTGGTTGAGACAGATCCAAATGGATAGGGGCCTTGGGTTGGTGGAGGATGCGATCGCGACGCGGCAGGCGTGGCAGCTGGATTCTCTTCAGCTCACTGGTTGACGCGCCTGGATACAGGATCCAACGGCTGCGCTCCGGGTCTTCTGGGGGCTCGGAATCGGGATCAAGCGGGGGGTTGTTATCCAGCAGGCGACGTCTTTCACGGCGACTCAAGCTCTGCATGAAGCGCAAGTCGGCTTCGGGATCATTACGGCTCAGCTCCCGGACGATGGTGCCGACGGGCACGGGGATGACAACATCCTCGCCGCGGGTACCGCCTTGTGAGCTACCCCTGCCGGTCTTCCCCTTGCCGGCGCGCACAATCTTCCTCCGAGCCAGCTTGTGCAGCGACGTCTCGCCGTGCACGGCCTGAATGTAAATGCTGCCTCCATGGCCGCCATCGCCGCCGTTCGGAGGACCGTCAGGGAAGAAGGCTTCGCGGTGAAATGAGATACAGCCGTGGCCACCATCTCCGGCGTAGAGGGTCAGGCGTGCCTTGTCGGCAAAACTGGAGATGGCATAGTCGTCGGGAGCAGGGTTCAAGCGGGATCGAGGGGTGGCATCGGTGCTGCTATGTCGTCGACTGCTCGAAACGGCAGCGGCACTTGTCCGAGGAGCACCATTCGGGAAGAACAACGACGGGTAGAGGAAGGGCAGAAACACGCGGGGACTGCGTGTGCCGCATGGGCTGCGGCAAGCCATGGTGGGGGGAGGGGGGTTGTGCCCTTTTTATTTCTCGAGAATTTTGGGCCGTCGACAAATGACTTGATGGGTCCAGGAATTTGGAGTCGAGAGATAAACTGTCGTTATCGATAAGATTATCTGTTGAATCCGATCTGGGGTGACACAACCCCAACCCTCTCGGCTGGAAATTTGCCGATGCCGAACCAGGGAATTCCCAGATTTGGAAACCCACACCTTTTTTGCTTGGCTCCATTTTTCTGTTGCTTCACTTCCAGCCCAACTTGAGCCCGACAAAAACTTCTTCAATGTCATGTTGCACAGAGCGTTCATCCCGTCGTGTGTCGTTCGGAGAAAAACATCAAGACATCAACACACCGAGATGGATCCCTGCCACAAGCCCCATTTCCCCAGATTCTCTCTGCGCGTACATGACCCGGCCTTTTTAAGAAACAGTTCACTTCCCCAGACCATCCCGGCCTCCTGGTTGCAGTAGCCGCTCTCGCTAAACGGCCTCAACCATGTCGCCGCCAGTGATCGCCCAGTGGTGAGTGGTGGCGTGTGTGGTGTCGGAGTGTGCTGTTCATGCGGGGGTTCATCCCGCGTCACGCCGCATGGACAACTGGAGACTCGTCCGAGCATTCCTTCACTTCAATGCTTGCGTCGCCGCAATTTACCCATCTTCGGTCAGTCGCGGCGGCCGGGGCTGAAGTGCAGACAGGCTCTGGCCGCCTCCAGCAAACAAAGATGCGGTCAGCAGCCGGCAGAGCCGACAGGTGATCCGGGCAATGGACGAGAATGGATGAGCCGCTGCTCGTCTGCCAGCAAACAGCAACAAGCAAAAGGGAATACTACCTCTCTACTCCATAGGTGGCAAGGGTTTGGATCGTCGGTTGATTTGGATTTGGATTCATGTTTACGGAGTAGTATAGTACTTGGATATGTTGTCTGGGATGTCTTCAGCTCAAGAATATTTTGGAATACCTACCTACTTAGACATTTACATCATCTGCCCGTTTGCTACTATATTTCCCGTCCGTTTCTCACATCTCCTCCCCGTCTTCGTCCGGCTTCCACTTCCCCTCCCGCCCGGATCCACCCCCGGCCTCCTCTCCTCTTCGGGCCTCTCTCGTGGTCTCTCTCGGCTCGGATCCTCCCGGACTGGACTCGTCTGCCCCTCTCGCTTGGTTTGCCAGCTGACAACCTGGAACTATAACCCCTCAGTTGGCACAGCATCATCCGGCACCATCTCGACCTCCCTCTCTACCTGAACATCTCTTGAGCCTGACGCTAGGTCGTGCCGGCTACAAAAACACCAACAAGGCCTCATTGTCTCGCCACTCGCATCATCCACCATAACAACGACATACCCAAGGGCGAATCAACCTCCTCCACCTGCACCCCGTCACTGCAACTGTCGGTGCCACTGCGACTGCATCTTTCTGCATCCAAACGCATCCATACCGTACCCAGCGCAGCACACGAAACAGGGCGTCCTAGGATTGGACCCCCGCCCAGACCACCCCGTCGCCAGACTGGCTGACCCAGACATTGGGCCGCTGCACGCTGCAGACCAATTGCTGCCAGAGGCCCTGCATTCGAGCCACGACACAGATTTCCACCCTCAACGTGGTTAAGCCGCGCCTTGGTTTCCCACCCCCCACGCCTCTCACTCCAACTCTCCTCTCTCTCTCTCTTCGACTCTCGACCCTCTCTCTCCTCCTGCGTCTCCCTTCTCGACCTCTCAACCCTCGAGACTCTCAACTCTCGACTCCTTCACGTCGTCGACGACGACCACGCTGTCTTGGATTCTGGCTTCTGGCCTCATCCACGACATCTCCTCCACCCCGATCTGTCGTTTTCCCCTCCCCCTCCTACCCCCTCCACCCCCATCCTCGAGATCCCCGCCGCGTGTGTCCGTCTCTGTATCGACGCCCTGCTTTCTGCTGCTTGCTGCTCTGCTACTGCATCTGCCGCTGGCTGCTGCTGTGTCGCGCTGCTTCTCCTGCCGCCGCTACTGCTCGACGTCTCGCGTGCTCTCTCTACTACAGGTCAGTCCAAAGTCCGCCCATCTCTCATCTGCCCGTCCACACCCTCCTTTTCCTCCTCTTACTTCCTCCTCCTCCTCCTCCTCCTCCTGCCCTCCTCTTTCCTTGCTCTTGATGCCCAGGAGAGGAACGCCAGCTGCGTGTTCCCTATCTTCTGGCCACCACCACCGTCTCACCGGTTACACACACAACACATCTTCACTCTCACTCTTCCCTCTCTCCTCTCATCATCCAACACACCAACACATACACGCACGTCGATCTGCCGGCCTGTCGCCGTCTCCCCTCTCTCTTTTATTCTGGGCAGGGCCCTTAATCTACCGGTCATGACCAAGGCCATCATGACCACCCTACCACCACCCATGTCAGCCTTTTCTGTATTACTAGGTTGAGCCTGAGTGCTTTTTATGCTTTTCCACATGACTGGAGATTTGGACGTTGCGAGCACGGATGCTAAAACGATGCATACTACTAGAGAATACAATACCTCCAAGCCGCGGAAAGGCGTCGTCAGGATGGATCCAGACTGCGCCATCTGCCATGCCCCGGCCTCGTACGCCTGTGAGTGCGAGGCCAAGGGTCTGGAGCAGGCCGTCCGCCAGGCCGAGAACCGCATGATGCAATCCATCTACAATGATATCCGGTAAGTCCCCTTTCCGCGTATCTGCCAACGATGTGGTCAGCAATGATGACTAACCCCATCACCAGCTCTTGGGTCCGCGCTCACGCCCAGGACTACATCCTCGAGTATTTCCGCCTCTTGACCGAGCGCCGCAAGCAGGCCCACGCCCAACACATGGAGCGTCTGACATCCCATGCCTACCACTACTACGGCGGTCCGCCGCACCAGAGTGAAGTTGCCGCCGCGCAGGCCCAGCTCAAGCGCGGCATCGATGAGGACTGGCAGGCCTCGGTTCAACGCTACCCAGAGGTCCTTGAGTACTTCTACAGCCTTGTCGAACTGACGCTTCCCGACGACAACGAACCCGCCGTCAAGGATCCTCCGCTGAGCGCCCTCAGCGGTCCTCGCAAGGGCCCTCGCCGCGTCACTGCCGGCGGCAGTGGTGGTGCCGGTGCCGCTACCACCGTTGCTTCTGGCCCGACTTACGCGCCAGCCCCTGACAGAGATTTGGCCATGCCTCGCGGCCGCACCCCGCCGCCTCTCGAGCCTCTGCGTGAGAGGAGGACCCCGGGCCCACACCAACGCCGTCAATCGTACCACCGCGGGATCGAGGCCGGGCCCCGTGGAATCCCCCCGCCGCCGCCAGCTCCTTACTATCCGCCGCCTTATTAAGTATCATGAGAAGATGACAACATCTGCTTGAGCCCGGATCGATACGGTTGAAAACGACACCAATTCGTACGCCGCTATTTTGGAGTCGGATCGTGTGTCTGTCACATCGGCTGCAGTCGAACCAGCAAGCTCTTTAGGCCAGCACCGGTTTCCATCGGCATCCGGCGCTTTAATTCCCGTTTTCTACTCTCCTTGACGACTTTCTACGGCTGCATGACACGAACGTATCGGGCTTCGGTTTCACACTTCACGACACGATTTTAACCTGCATGGCCCCGGCTGCTATTTTTCTCTGCTTTGGTTTGCTTACCTGTTATCATTTTTGGGTGGCATTTCGGAGTTTATGTTTCTCGTTCGGTTGGATCTTGTTTTTTCTCTCATCTATTCTTTCGCTTACCATCTTTCGTTACTCCTCTCTCGACACAGCAGGGACCGGGAAACGGGACGGGCATTTTTGCTTGATTTTTTTCTTGTTTTGTTTTGGAAACGACGACAATGATGGCGATGACGATGACGACGACGCACTACGACACACGATGAGCGAGCATCATGCTTCGTGCCAACGATGGCAAGCTGTGTCGAGAACGGGAGAAGGCGGAGATGGTATGGGCTTGATGCTGGTCAAATTGCCCAATGCGACGCTCGCACGATGAACGAATGCTTGGCCATCCGCACTTGCCGTCGCGATGCCATCCCATTCCGTCAGCAAAAGATCCGATCCTGTGGGATGGTCCCGGGGTTTAGCTTCAGCAACGAGCTGCCAGCCCGGAAGACAGCACGACAACCACGATGATGATGACGATGTCGATGAAGATGAGATGCGCTCGACCTCCGACTTCCGCCGTTGTTTTCATCAACAAACACGTCGAAATGGTCATACGAACAGCGGAATCGGCATGACAAACGCAACGCTCCCCCGTGGTAGCTGCGCCGTCGATCTACGTCGAACGAAATGACATGGCAACGACACGAACACACACAAGATTGGGCATTTGCGATTCTGTTTTTGTTTCTCATCGTTGTTGGATATCCTGTTTCTGAAAACGGGCTGCATTGTTGCTTTTTCCACTGGTTTTGTTCTTTGGATTTTCATTCTTGGGTAATATCTGTTGTTGGATGGGATTGGATGCGAGGAGGGGGCGCTTGGGCTAGTGGTGGTGGGAATGGCAGGCTCCTTTCTCTACCAGGGGAAGAGAGAGTTTGGTCCCTAACTCCGACGGGATGGATGAAGAGGCATAGCCGTTGTGGGTTTGATGGGTCCGATGGAAGGATGGATGGGTGGGTGAGATGGGATGAAGCCGCGAGGTGGTTTCGATGGATTGTGGTCTGGGCTTGAGGGGTCTGATGGTTCGGAGCTGGGAGGCGTGGATCTGGCTTGACGACCATTGATGGGTTAGACGGCGGCGGCTTTCATGGTCCTTTATTGACGCTGGACGGCTGGGCAGCTGTCAACCATCGCTAGATACCCAGTTTTTAGCTACGCTGGTGGTTTTCGGACCACGGCTGTGGCTTGGCTTGGGTTTGCGGTTGAGTTTGGCTGACTGCTAGGCGGTTCTTACGGTCGAGAGGATCTGGTCTGCCGCCAGTCTGTCTGTCTGGTCTCGCCAAGTCTGCGATTCATCCTCCTCTGCGTCCACCTCAATCTTGGTTCAGACTGTCAATCGGTCTGGCTACCACTCGGAGGCTTCTCCAGCTTCTCTCTTCCCTTTTCCCTTCAACGGATCCTCGCCGTGTTGGTTTTCCTCTCTCTTGTCATTGGTGCTGGGGATCAGCTCTACCTACTTCCCTGGCTGAGAAGGGGTGGTTTTGTATGTACATAGTTGCTTTTTAGTCATAGCATGGGTGATGGGGCCGTGGTTCGCTGGGTGGACTTGGCTGAGGAGGAGGTGGTGGTGGTGGCATTGCATTTTTCGAGGTGTAGATGGTTTGCTTGCATATAGGGGGTGAAACAGAGTTATTTTACAGATGTGATGAATGGTTCCTTGGTGTTTTTTGCTGCTCCGTCTACTGCCAACCTGCTCCTTGGTCCCCCCTCTTTCCCCCCTTGAGCTATCTTGGACTATGGTGTTTTCTCGCGACCTTCGTAGATGACAGTCCCCGTTACGTGGAAGGAATGGCAGCATACCGCAGACAATCTTTCTCTGCCCCTCTCACTTTCTCTCTCCCTTCCTCCATCTCTCTTTCTCTTCTGGAATGAAGCATTGTCTACCTGAGCTACCTGAGGCACCCACGTCATCCATGCGAGCGGGGTTTGTACCCGAAGCTGAACATCATCGTGATGCCCGATCGAGCGGGGCCGAATGTTCGGGAACAGGCGAGCTGGAGCTGGGTAAACGTGGTCAGGTTGCTCATCGAGTTGGGTTGGGTTCTTGTTCTTGTTTGTGAATAGTTCGATTACGGAGTATAGTAGATGGATACCGTAGGACAGGATAAGAAGAAGGAGAGGGAGAGTAGATGCGAGAAAGTTCCAGGGTTTTGGTTTTGGTTTTGGTTGGGGTTGGGGAGTATGGTATGAGGAGAGGTGTTTGAACAAGAACGATTCCGTGACATGATAATGAGTCAGTCGGGTGGTCAGGGGTGGGATTCTGCCTTAACCCCCTATAAACAAACTCACACGCCTTTAAGGGAAGAGTAACTAGCCAGGGATGGAAGGGGGTGGTCATGAGAGATCATTGACTTAAGAGACTACGTAGATAGATGGGGCAAGTCTACCCGAGCTGATGGGCCAGCAGGTTGTACCGACCTAGGTGCCTTAGCTATCATGAACCATGGCAAGATCGCAACCTAACCCTGCGAGTCACGCGCATGAAAAGTAGCGTGCAGGTGCCCGATAGGGTTTCTATTCTGTCTACTTCAGGGAGGTAGGTAAGGTATGCTCTCCTGTCTGGCTGACATGCGCGAGGGTGGTGGGGTGGAGAGAGTGTCTGATATAATGGATGAGTTGGAATATCCGAGCCCGAAGAAAAGAACATTCATCCATCAGGGAAAGATTTAAGACTCCCCCTCCCTCCCGTCGTGAGACCGGCGGGGCAGGAAGGGAGCCCGGCTCAACTGCCGGATGGCGTCTGTTTGGTGCTGGATCCACGGCCGGGCCCGCGGCCGGGTCGGCTCGGCTCGAGTCGGGTCCGAGGATCTGGGACCCGAGACAGAATCGGACTCCCGGGGGTGTGGTGCCCGGGTCCACGTTCGGCTGGATCCGGAGGCGCCCGGTTGATCCTCCTGAACCCGATCCCCGCCCGAGTTCCGATATCTTCTTGCAGCCGGAGGTGATTTGGGTTTTGTTCGGGATAAGAGGGTCCAGAAAGCACGTCGGGGGGTAGGCGCATTCGGGAAGGGCCCAAGACCAGGTCGTGGTAAGGGTGGACGGATGGCTGGACGAGAATGAGACGTGCCACGCAATCTATGTTTCTTTGGAGGGAGGGGAACAAACGGAGTGTGGGTGATAGATGGAAATAAATAGACCCTCCAACACCCAACACCAGCCGGGTTGCTGAAGGCCGTACTGAGCGATCATGACCCTCTAACCAAGAAATGGCAGACCAAGGTAGGCAGGCCCAAGGTACAGTATGGATCAACACCGAAGAGGGAAACCGAAAGCGAGGCCGATGAGGCCCGATATTGCACAAGCGAACCCGTAGACGTGTCGTCACATGTGATGTCCCGTCCCCCCGGATGGAGAAGAGGGGGTTGGCGTTGTCATTGTTAGGGCGTGGTAGTAGCTGACACGCGGCTCGGGACCAGGGGAAGGGGCTCGAAGGAGGGGGGGTTGGGCTGCGATGGGCTGACGTTCCGTTCCAAGTCTTTTCCTTTTCCTATCTATGGTTACATGTCTTGCATGTCGTGATATGTGCTGTCGGGGAGGGATATTGTGGATGTGAGTTGAGATAGGATGGGGGAGGAGGAAAGTGATTTGGTGATGTTGGTGGAGGGACAGGGTTGTTGATTGAAAAGGGTCTGAGAGAATGTGATGAGCGGCAGAATGGCAGAACGGAACGGGACCGCATTAATTTGAAAGGAGAGTAATGAGAGCGATTGTTGCGTAATTCGTCTTTTGTTACAAACAAACTGTGTACCACTGAAGACGGGGGA
Organism: Mycothermus thermophilus; assembly: GCF_041956435.1. Classification (NCBI taxonomy): domain Eukaryota; kingdom Fungi; phylum Ascomycota; class Sordariomycetes; order Sordariales; family Chaetomiaceae; genus Mycothermus; species Mycothermus thermophilus. Next base: position 1,315,149 of record NW_027191429.1, read on the forward strand.
TGGAACTGAATGAAGAGACGCGTTGTAAGTCATGGTCAGTGAGTGCGTCGAGGATAATTCTCGCAAACACCAAGCCATAACCATCACGGAGCAAGTAAACAATAAGAAAGAACAACAGAAAAAGACAAAAAGCTCACCACGCAGCCCTACTCCCGCGCCGGTCGAGTAGAGGTGGCATGGTTACGAAAAACCCCGGTGGTTTTTCTCCGACACGCCTGGGGGTCGAACCCAGGACGTTTTCGATTTACGGCGTGGGCGGCCTGGCGAATCTAGGACCGCCTCCCTTGACCACTGGGCCATTGTCTCTTTCGAGGGGAGGCGGTTGGTGTTGGGAGAATGGGGACGGGGGAATTATATCCCTGGGCCGTGATGAAGGGTTGGGAACCTTGATGGCTGGATGGTTGGATGGGATGGTTGAGAGACAGGGTGCGATGTTTGTCCAAGTCCAGTAGGCACAGGCCTCAGGTTAGGTAGTGTAGGCACCTTATAATTGTAATCGATGCTCTTATGCATCTTGATGGTGATCAAGTACTTTGAGAGTATTGACGGTGTGTTTCCTGGGCCAACTACCTTCATGATATAACCCAGTACAATCTGTCCTCTCCTCGAAATCACAAGACACACTGGCTCAAATCACACCCACGTCATTTCCATCTTCTCGTATGGTATATCAGTCTCATTAAACCTTCATTACCCCAACTAGCGCTATTCTATGGCAGATAGTCATGAACCAAAACTTTTTGCCCGCCCCAACGCCAGACCAAGAACTACCGTGTTGAAACGCTCCCCTCTGTAACTGCCGAGTCAATCTTGGTAAGGGTATTCCGCAAGAACCAAAACCAAATGCCAGACCAATGCCAGAACAAGAAGATAAGTTATGAGAGACTGTGATGAGACAGTCTCCAAGGAAACAAGGAGAGAAAGCCATTAAGGAAACAACTCAAGGAATGAGAGACGAAAGAAGAGAAAAGAAAGACCCTCATCATCTCACCGGCACGCAATCCCCGTATAAACCCCCGCCGGCACCAGCCCCTCCAACGCAGCACCACCACGCCCAGTCTGTCTCAGCTGCTCCATCCTCTCCTCCTGCAGCCTGACCTGCCACTCGGGCGGCGCGTGGAGGACCCTAGGCCGGAGGTGAGCGTCGGCGGACGCCTCTTCAAAGCTCGGGAGGTCATGTTGCTGCTCCCGCTGGGAAGTTGTCGAATTCTGCTCCGTCGTCCTCTCCTCCCCGGCAACCTCCTCCCCCTCCCTCTGGCCCTGTTCAGGAGATGGCGACGAAGCGATAGCAACCTGCAACGGCACCACCAGCGTCAACTTCTTCTCGCCACCCGCACCGCCCAACACCACTGTCAGATGCAGCGTGTACACCCGCGATGCGATGCACGAGTGGAAGGTCGGGATGAAGGTCTTTTTATCCGTCGGCAGGGAAATCGGCACCGAGAGTGTCGTGGTGTACTTCTGCCCTTGGCCGTGACTCTTCTCCTTCTTCCTCCTCCTATCGTTGCTATCGCTCTGACTAGACGTGCTCCCCGCATACCCCGAATCCCTCCTTACCAGTTCCTGGACAGGAGTCCAAGCCGGCTGCTCAGCAACATTCACCGGCGGCAGCGAAACCGAGGTGCTGTACTGCCCGCGACGCACCAGCTCGTACGGGCCGTGCCACTCGCCCAGGTTGGGGAATGAGGAGATGGTGCCCGAGGCGAAGAAGGTGTGCGCTTCCAACTTCCCCGTCACGCTGCGCACCTCGGGCGGGATGGCCGGCCTTGCGCCGCCAGTCTTGCTGTCGATAGCTGGTTCGAAGGTGAGCTTGATCTGCGCCATGGGGTGGGTCATGACCCTCCGTCCGTCGGGGCTCAGCACCGCGGGGCCGGGCTGGACGGCTTCGGCCGTGACGGTGCCCAGGCGGGCCGACAAGATCGATTTGCGCAGGGTCTTGGTCGCGGACATGCGATACAGCCGGTCGGAGGGGGACACGCTCAGCGGCGGCTCCTCGACGCTGGCGGGGAGCACGTTGAGCTGCCGCGCGGCTTCCATCACGCGGATCTTCCTCCCGTCTCCGTCCTCGCGCAGCACGCGGGCCTTGATGGCGTACTCAACCCGTGCCATGCGCGGCGCCATGTCGTCGCGCTCCCAACCCTCGCCGGCGAGGCGGCCGCCCATGCTCGGGGGAAGGAGGAGGTGGTGTTGCTGGACCTGATCGGCGAGCCGTTCGTGGTTGCAGGCGTTGATGGTCAGCCCCGCGGGGATGACGAAGTTGAAGGGCACGGTGTACGTCTCGCCTGGTTCAAGGAGGCGGGGCACGGGGTAGGCCGAGTCCGGGACGGGCATGACCATTTTCAGGAAGGTGTGGGTGACTTCTTGCGGGCCGCTCATGCCGTCGAAGGAGGTTTTGGTCTGGCCGAGGAGGACGATTTGGATGGACTCGAAGGCGACGGGGCGGCGGGTGGTGATGCAGACATGGCCGGACACGGGGGATAAGGAAGTGAAGACCTTGGAGGCGTAGTGGTCGTCGAGGACGACACGGATGTCGGATTTGGGAGAGGCGATGGTGCTGAGCGTGCTGCTGGGAGCTACGCTCGGCGCTTTTATCGCGGTTGTTGTTGTTGTGGTCGCCATGGTGACTGACTTACAAGGGAACGGACAGAGGAAGAGACACTGCTGCCGTCCAGATAGGTACCTGGTAGGTAACCAAGGTAAGTTGAGGATGTGAGATGGTAGTTCTAACCTAAAACCTCAGACATCAAGATGTGGCTGGCCCCAGACTTATAAGTCACAAGGCACCACCGATCTGGGGAGACAAAGAAGAGCCAACCACACACACCCCCCTCCCCCCTTGGTGGAACAACAGCCCTGCGGTTGACATGCGGTTTGACTCATTACAAAGCGCACCTAAACCACACCTAAACTGGATCTGGGGGCACGGCCAGGCAGGAAGATCCGAGTTCGAGGCTCGATACCCGCAGCCGGGGCGACGCATGCGAGGGGTGCATGCATCCGTGGCCCGGCACTGGAGACGTCACCTTGCTGTGATGACAATTGAATGAACGCCAACAAGCCAAGGAGGGGTGACATCCATCCCAAACGTTTTCCCATGACATGACCTATAGTACGTACTACTACACCACCCAAACGAGGTATCACGACCCCGGCGAGCCCTCTTTGGAAACGGCCAAGGGAACACGGCCTGGACGAATCCGAAGCTGACAAAGCAAGCGATGTGTCACCCGAACCGGTTCCAGATGCTAGCTTGCAGCTCGGATGGGTCATGAAAACAAGAAAAAAAAGGGACCTAAAAAAAACTCAGAAGCATCACGAACGAGACCTGAGCTTGCCATGACCAAGACCAACGAGACCAACAAGGTCCTCTTGGAGCTACCAGCTCCGCCTCCCCACCATGGAGACATGGAGAGGTCTGGATCGGCTGGAACCCTGGGCTGCTTGGCGCTGTCTGGCCCGCATGTCTGGGGAAAGGCGTGCGGCCCGCGTGCCGAGCTGGCGACCAAAGGGCGGCGGATCGATGTCGGAGTCCGATGGGCGCCGTCGGCTTTCGTCACTTGGACAGTGGACATTACACTGTGGGTGTGTTGTGCTCGCTCTCTTGGTTCCTGTTGGAAGGGCGAGAGAGAGAAGTCGGCTGACAATGAGATGCGAGATCTGATCATGAGTTAACAGGAAAAGACGCAGCCTTGCATGAAAACAGGTTTTGTTTTGCAGTGATCTCTGTTCCTCGAGGTTCTGGGCAAGCTCTCGACTCTTCGCTGGAACTCTGGAACTCCGTGCTCGGACTCGGCCCGGGGTCGTATGGTCGTATGCCGTGGATATCCTCCGTCTTCGCACCAACTTTGACTTTTTGCTATAGTGTCATGGCCCACAAAATCGTCAACCACCACCATGCCCATCGCTAACAGCCACCTTTGGCGGTTAGTCTTCCGCAGTGGAGGGCCGACCCAAAGACTTGTGGCTGGTTCCTGTGGTGGGACGTTGAAGCTGCATTTTGCCATGC
>NW_027191429.1:1320064-1343755 GCF_041956435.1 Mycothermus thermophilus
CATGCGCCATGCACGTTGGAGTCATCCGGGAAACAACTCTACTAACTATACTGTGCGTGTTGTAGTTCCAGTTTCTTCTAGACGGTCTCGAAACAGCGCCAACAAAAAATTATAAAAAAAATATCCCAGCTATAATCCATAGCTCGATCCACGTGGACCCGCCAGCTCAAAACTAGCTCGCCATTGCAACATCAAGGGGAAAATATTTCCAGGCCCGCTCGGCCGGTGCCGTGCGATCTCGCGACAGGGCGAAGAGAGTACTACGCTACGTAGCTAGTGTACTGCGTAGGTCAAACTGACTCGATTTGAATGTGTCATGGACGTCGGCAGTCGTAGCGTAGCCCCAAGCAGAAAAGAATGGGCATCTTTTTCTTTTTTCCGCGCGTTGTCTCGCAGCGATGCGACCTCAGATTTTCCAGATTTTCTGTCTAGCGCGTCTGCTGCCACTCTGCGTACGGAGTAGAGTTACACGAAGGTGTCACAGGTGACGTTAGGGAGGTAGGGCTGCGCAGTGAGATGCGACCTGTTCGAGTCATTGGAGACGGGATGCAAAAAAAGTGAATTGGTCAGCATCTTTCTTGAGTCCAGACACATTGACAACAACCACCATATCCATGCTGGAATGGCGTCAGAAGAATGAATTGGCTATTGGGGCACGGATATTGCGTGACGAGCTGACCCAAGGATGTCATGGTCTGGATTGTCTTGAATGAAAAGTGAAACTGCGCCTTGTGGACGACATGTTGATGCCGTGTTGCTGGCAACAACACAAGCGAACCCCTGCCCTGGACCTGATGATCATCCAGCAGAGCTTGCTGCCCCACTATTTAGGTCTGCCCCTCCGCCCCCGCTGCCCCACGTCTCCCGTGTTCACGGGTCAGGTCCATGTCCATTTAGCCAAGAGCGGCATCGGGACTCGGGAGTCATCATCTTGAAATCTTCAACCACGACGGGAAGCTTTTTTTCTTCTCCGCGGCTGTAAGCTTCCGACCGTTATGGGTCCTCGTAGACTGTCACCCATGAATAAGTCATGAGGGCTGTAGTACGGAGTAGTATCCGACCTGGCTGTGCTATGACGTGTGTGCTGCGTCCCCTGGGCAGATCCCAAGGGCGTGCGAACATCGACACCCTGGAAGACTGTATTGGACAGGAGGTATACAATGTCGATTACTAAACCACACCGATCGCATAGATCAATCCAAACAGAGCATACTCCGTAGATCCCTACTCTTTACTGGTATAACGATCCTCAAATCCCACCTCGCGGTGATGCCGACAACCTTGACCGTCTATGACTCTACATTCTACTGCATCTCTGTATTGTCCCTCACCCTCCCAACCCTCTTGTGCAACGCATCACGGAACCAACCCTCACCACCACCGTTACAATCCCGATATTCATACACCATGATCTCATCTCACCACCCCCTTTCCTTCCTCCCGCTCAATGCCACGAAATATACAACATAATCCCCGCCCCAAACGTAATCGCCGCGAACTGCACCAGCGTCTGACGCAGCTCCTTGGCCCTATTCGGCCCCGTCTCCAACAGCTCCGGGATCACCGCCACGGTGCCGACATACAAAAACGTCCCCGCGGTAAAGGGCAGCAACAAATCGCCCCAGGTGAGGCTGGTGCCCCAGAGGCCGTCGCGCATGCCCATCCCGCCACCGACACCGCCTGCGTCTGAACCGCTAGAATTTCCACCGCCAAACTCTTGCACGGCAATGCCGATCAGCGTGCCCAGCAGCGCGCCGATGGCCGTGACGAACTGCGCCCCCATGGCCTGCCGCTTGGTGAAGCCGGCCTGGACGAGCAGGGCAAAGTCGCCCACCTCGTGCGGGATCTCGTGGAAGAAGACGGCCATGGTGGTGGTGGCCCCGATGGCGGGGGAGGCGTAGAAGGAGGCTGACATGGCGAGGCCGTCCGTGATGTTGTGTGTGAAGTCGGCGCTGGGGAATTAGTCAGTCAGTAAGTCTTGTCTCTGGTGGGGAAAAGGGTTTGGAGAGGTCCGGACGACGTACATCATGTTCAGCAACCCGCCCAGCTTGACCGAGGGGTTCTTGTCCTTCTCCTTCTCCTGCCCAACCACCACAGCGGTTTGTTCTTCCCCATCCTTCCCGCCCTTCCTCCTCCTCACTTCATCCTTCCCCTCCACTCCCGTAGCAGCCACCACCCCCTCCTTCTCCCCATGATGGGCATGGGCATGGGTATGTCCATGGCCATGATCATGTCCATGCCCTGTTCCTCCGGTCGCGATCCTCAACCCCTTATCCATCGCCACGAAAGTCATAAACCCAACCAAAATCGCCACGCCCAAAAGCAAATTCCTGTTCGGCTCTACCAGCACCAGCCGCACCTTTTCCGGGTCGTCGTCCTCGCCCAGGAAGATCTCGGGCAGCAGGTGGAAGAGTGTATCGCCAAGCAAACCGCCGACCGCGAACGCGACCATGACCGACAGCGAATTCGGGTCAATGTTGGGCGGACAGAGCGCGAGCAGGAAATTTGGGGGGCCCGAAATGTACAGGGTTGCCAGCAGGGCGTTGATGCCGGGGTGGCTGCTCGGGAAGAGCAGGTGGAAGATGTGGGTGGTTATGGAGGGCGGTTGGCTGGCGAGGCGGACGGATTTGGCGAGCGAGAGGGAGGAGACGATGGGGCATTGCTGTAGTTGCGCAGAGACGGAAATGTTAGGGAGGACGAGATTGGGAGAGTTGGGATATTTCAGGAAAACGCACTTGGAGTTCCTCCTCCAGCTCAGCAAGAGAAATGTTTTCCAACTTCCTCAATCCTGCCGGCGACTCATCGTACGTCTTCAATGCCCATGCGCCGAGGGCCAAGGTTGCCAGGAGGAGGACGGCAGCGGCGCGGGTGCGCCGGCCGAAGCGGAGGACAGACATGGCCGCCGGTGGTGATGCTCAATTGGCGACAGGCGGATGTCTGTGAAGTGTCAGAAGACACGCCGGCTCGGTGGGAATTGGGGTCAATTGGCGACGACGTGACTGTGACGGGCGTGGGGGAGGAAAAGGAGGTTGCGTTGCGCGAGATTGGGGCCCACGTCCGTGTCGCAAGTCAGGTCTCCGGGTCCGAGGTGGAGGTGGAAGAGGTGAGTTGCCCACGCATTGGGAGATGGAAAGAGAGCAAGCATGCTGCCAAGCGTCAGCTCCTTCTTCCCACGTGGGATCTGTCCCCTGGTAGTAGCTGATCCGAGATCGGCATCAGAGAGCTACAGAGGTCTACGGAGTAAACGGAGCCTTTCTTGATGTGACAGACCATGTCTCGGGATAGCCTCTTGATGTTGATGTCATTCCGATACAAGACATTCCTGCCGGCTATTTTTGGCGTCAACCGGCGTCCGGCTAAGACGGCTGATCCGTGCTGTCGGGATCATAGTCGCATTCATCCGGGAGGAACTAGAGCTACCTAGATCGCCTTGGGCGCCGGCAGCTTGGAACTGGACCCAGCCTTTGTACCGGAGGCACTAAACGGATTCTCGAGGATCCGTGTAAATGGCTGCTTCGTTGCACTGCCTCTTGAGAACACGAGCTCCGAATCCAGCCTAAGGCAGGGAACCTCAAATCCCTCCTCAACAGTCCGACATGGCCCAAAGATGTCAATGTACAGTCATACTTAAAAGCGAACGAACCATTGGGACCACGGAGTTACATCCTTCCTGGCATGCCGTGTGGCGATATTGGTGCAGGTCCAAGTTTGGGCCTGGCGCGTGTTCATGATGGAAGAAGGAACCTGGAAATGCCACCCATGAAATGTCTTGGAGAGAGTGACATCCAAAGTGCCCCGCAACTCTTACTTCCCGTCTCGAGCCCCGCAGCATCAGATGCCCGGCGGGGTTGATCGGGCAATCTGGAATCTTTATATGAGGTCATGAATCGCATCACATCCCGAGCCTCGATTCAATTGAGGCCATTCCTCCTCCCAAGCAAACACTGGCGATCTCATCGCTGGGCCATCACAAACGCTCCAAGATCGGCTCATCTTCATCATCTCAGCAGCAGAGGGACAACTTACCATCGCCATCTCAACACCAACTCCAACCTCCAACCTCAACTCACTGCTACGACTAGACTCACCTTTGCCACCAGCACTAACACCACTCCCACACCTTTAACTACCACCACAACAACAATGACTACCCAACCCCACCCCGCCCCCTGGCGCCAGCCCTTCCTCACCCACCTCCGCGCCCTCTCCCCCTCCCCAACCTTCACCCTCGCCAACTTACACCCAGCCTCCCGCCTCGACGGCGCGCCCTGTCCCACCCTGCCCTGCCTCCCCCGCGCCCGCACCTGCGTCTTCCGCGGCATGTGGGCCGACCCCTTACCCGAGCGCACCAGCAACGGCAACGGCAGCGGCGGCGGATGGACGAATCCTGCCCCGCGGAACCCAACCGGCATTTACGAGTCGGACCTGCTCGTCTTCACAACAGACGCGCGCTCCGAGAAGGCCGGGGATCTTTTCGACTCCGCCCCAGAGGGGGACGTCGAAGCCAGCGGCGGCGCAACAGGCGGCGGGGGCCCGGTGGAAGCGGTATTCTGGATCGAGCGCGACAAGCAGAGCGGGGAGGTGGTGATGACGCAGTGGCGGGTGCGCGGGCACGCGTGGGTTCTTGGTCCAGGGCCCGGGATGGACCGGCCGGAGGAGGGGGGGAATGATGGGGAGAGGTTGGTCAGGGAGCAGTTGTTGAAGCGGATGCGGTTTGTCGGACGGGAGGAGGAGGACAAGAAGAATTGGAGCTTTGAGCGCGAGGTGACGGCGCATTTTGGGAACTTGTCGCCGTTGATGCGGGGCACGTTTAAGGCGCCGCCGCCGGGGGAGCCGGTGGCGTATCCCCCCGAGAAAGGGGAGCGGGTTGGGCAGGTGGTGGAGGATGTGAATGACGAGGCGGCGAGGAGGAATTTCAGGGTGGTGGTGATCGTGCCGGAGGAGGTGGATCAGGTGGATTTGAGGGACATGACGAAGCCGAGGAGGTGGGTGTATGTGTATCGCGGGGTCGGAGGGGAGTCGAAGTTGCCGGGAGGAGAGATGCTGGGGGAGTGGGAGAAGGTGGAGGTCTGGCCGTGAGGGGGGAGAGTTGCTGTGGTGTTGTTCGTGTTGTTGGCTGAGTTCAACGCTCGGGTCGAAAGGTTGGTGATGCTTCCTGGTTGTAGCAGGACGCGGAGGAGGTGTCGTTGCCATGGCGAGCATTCTCGGTTATGGAGGGAACGAACGAACTGTGTGCTCGGTAATGCAAGGAGGTCATAATTTCATGATCTTAAAAAAAAGACATAACTGACCGCTAGCCAAGCTACTGTAGGAACAGCAGACACTTCCTCTACTTGTATTTCAGACCTTCCCGATCCATCCTCATCACACTTGTTGATGGTGGTCACAAGTGTCACATGCCGGACAAGGGGCTGCGTGGGAGTGCCAAGCTTGGAGCACCCCCACGCTGAATTGGCTCAACTCTCCTTCAACAAATGAACCTCAAGAGATCAGCTTTGCTGCTGCTGCTTCGCCTTGGACCAGCTTCCAGCCGACGGGAGCATTTGTTGCACCGGGATTCGCTCCAAGGTTACCTCGGATGAAACCCAGTCCGCCGTCAAGTCATGTCGGAACCCTTGGAAGACACAAGAATCCCGCGCTTCATAAAAGTCAGACGCGACTCATCTTGAGTTGTTGGTGTGCCAATTCATAAACCGATGGATCACGGGAGAGGTAGGTAGGGTTGATGCACACTCCACTCCTCTCTCATCGCAGCAACATATCTGGGACTCAGTGTAATTCTCCTAACTGGTTACTGACCTACTGGTTAGGTATTGGACTCAGTTCAAGTGAAGCCATCACAGACCCTATTGCATCATCCACCCTGCTGCCATGGCTTGTCTCCAGAAGGCAGGTCGCCGTGATGCTTGTCGCCGCAAAACCAGGCCAAGACCCCTCGCATAACGCTCACTGACTTAACCTTATCGCCAAGCGAGGATCCTCAACTGGTGGAGGCCCAGAGCCACGGAAACGAATAAGAGGTTCATCTCGGTTTCCCGCTTCTTCTTATCTTGGATCTTGTTCAGGTTGATGGAAATTGTCTTCAATGAAGCTCGTCAGGCTGGCAACAACTGCCGATGCTCAACAAGTGACAAGCACGGCAAATAATACACAGTAAATGCATTTCAGACAAGCGGCGTCCTGCACGGAGAGCTTTAGTGCAACAAGCTATCTAACCGATGGAACAGCTGCTGCTTGGTGTTGGTCAGCAAAACAAGAGACACAGCCAGCCAGCCACTCATCCACTCAGCACAGCCGAGCCCAAGACAAACCCATCCACACGGCCGGCCGAACTCGTCGTGTTATGCGCATCTGCAAGCCCAGTGCAGCCCAGACGGAGGAGGAGAACAGCATCAGCGGTCAGAGCGCAAGCCTTCCCCTCTCTCTTTTGGGCACCACGAGCGAGCAAATACCAGCAGACAGAATGGGCACCAAGTGGTCAGCCCAGAAAGGTGAAAAAAGATTTTCGGCCCCATCCCCATTTGCATGACGTGAGCTCCGTCCATTCATCGTCCATCTCCCGAGCTGCCGAGGACCCCCCCGTCACATTGGGTGCCCTGGTTCTGGGAACGGGAAGCTGGAAACTGGGAAACGCTCGGCTGGGACCCGACGCGGGATGACACTGTCGATTCATCAGCATGTCGATTCGACCTGATGATTGATGTGCGCTCGGCGTGCTGCTTGCCCAGGCCCAGTGTTACACTGACGACCGTCGATGACCGTGTCCCGCCTCTCACAAGACGGTCTGTGAGTCGTTGGCGAATACGGAGTACTTATTATGTACAGTACTTAGGCGCACCAGGAGACGCTCACGGTCATCACAGGTGAGAAATCGCGGGATTACGCATAGGCATGTCAGCCCCCCATGCTCTGCTGCTGCTGCTGCTGCCGCTGCTGCTGCGATAATTTTACTCGTAGAGTATCACAGTGATAACTAGCCGCTGGCCTGTCCCGATCTGCTGCATACTACTTTGTACTTACCACAGAACATACTCATACATGATGGTGTTCGGTAACTACCCAAGGATAGACCATCGCCTGGAGTTGCCGTCCCTTTTTTTATCGTTGATTTGATACCGATCCGCGCTGCTTGCCTCGCTTTGCTCGGCTTGTCATATCACCTCCCCGCTCCCCGAAGACTTGCCTGACCAGGGCTATCTGACGTATTAACTCAGCCTCATTTGTTGTTCTCTCTCAGGCAAGCCTCTGAAGCTTTCTCGAGCCTCTCAAGCCTCTTATTTTCCTCAGCCCACATGCGCGAGCAACAGCACCGCCTCCCCCACAGTTTTGCTCTCGTCGCTGGTGCCCGCCTTTCTGCGCTACTACAATCTCGACATCACAACCCAAACAGACCCCACAGTCACATCGCTCTTCCAAGCTCTTAACCAGACCAACGACAAGCTCCGAAACGAACCAAAACAACGTCATATCTGAAACCTAGCTACACCGTACTTTCTGCTTCTTCAAACCTTCCTACCCGCCACACATAAAACCTTCCAAACAACCCCACCAAACCGGCACTCGCCGCCGTCCATCTTTTTGTTCCTCCTTCTCTCCCTCCCGGGATGACGCCCGCGGCGCCTACCCCGGAGCGCCGCCACCGCTACCGTTTTTCCTCCTAACCAAGAATGGGCCTCTACTCGGACCCGCCGCCGTTACACCCTTTCAGCCAGGACAAGCCGACGCTGCTCGTGTGCTGGTGGATCACGACGTTTTGCACCGTGCTGATCCTGCTGCGGGTGAGCGGGCGGTACATCCGGACCGAGACGCTTTTCCGGGAAGACAAGACCGCCGCGCTGGCGCTGGTGCCGCTTCTGCTGCGCATGGGATGCGTGCATGTGGTGTTGTTGTGGGGCACGAATAATGTGGATTTGGACGGGGTGAGGTTGAGTGAGATTGAGCTGAGGAGGAGGGAGGTGGGCAGTGGGTTGGTGCTTGCGGCGAGGGTGTTGTATGCTGCTAGGTGAGTTGAGTCCCAGGGAGGAGGACTGGGTTTGATGGTTTGGTGTCGACTGGACGGTCGGCTAACTTAGCTTGTTTCTCATCAAAATAGCCTTTGGATCCTCAAACACGCCATCCTCGACTTCTTCCGCCGCCTCAGCAACGTCACCTGGCGCCGGTCGCACGAACTCGTGCTGCTCTGGTTCCGGCGCTTCCTCGCCGCCACTTTCGTCGCCATCCTCATCAGCGGCCTGGCCGAGTGCCGCCCTTTCCCACACTACTGGCAGGTCGTCCCCGACCCGGGCGGCCAGTGCCGCCAGGGCTACGCGCAGCTCCTGACCATGGCCGTCTGCAATATTATGACCGATTTATCGCTTGTCCTGTTCCCCGCGCCCGTGATCATCCGCAGCTCCATGTCGGCGCGCAAAAAGGTCCAGCTGGTTTTGCTGTTCTCGTTGAGCCTGGGCCCCGTCATGGTCACCCTGTACCGCGTCCCGCGGGTTATCGCGGAACACGGTAGCCAGGACGTCCGCTCGCTGTACGCCAGCGTGGAGCTCCTCCTTGCCACGGCCGCCGCCAACGCGCTCGTGCTGGGGTCGTTTGTCCGCGACCGCGGCATTAAGAAGAGGCGGTACAGATACGAATCGATCGCCGCCGCGTCGTCCGTCGATCCGTCCGTCGTGTCCGAAACCCGCCGCCCGTCGGCGTTGAGGTACTGGGGCAGCGACGAAGATTTGGTTCGCGATCTGGGATTGGGGCTGAAGCCCGAGCTGAGGGAGGATTATCTTTCCCCGTCTGATGGCGAGAGAAGGCCGTCGTACATCCCCGCTCCGACGGTCGCGAATAACCCCCGCGAAGCGATGGCGCGGTGGCAGTTCCCTGGCGCTGATGGGGAGAACCGGTTAGCGGTCCCGACGCCGGGGAGCGATGATCTCGAACGCGGCGGCAGGTCGGTCAGGAGCGATTCGAGCGTCACCCCGCGACGGGTGTCATTTTTCGACTACGGCGGGCTACTCAGCGATACCAACACCACCACTGACAGCCAACCCATTCGCATCGAACCTTACGCCTCAGGTGCCGTCAACCCCTCTGACTCGCCGCGGGAACGCTCTGGGTCGACAAGCAGCCAGACTGTCTCCCCTACCACCCCGGCATCGGTCCGCCCCGCGGGTGTGTCGGGATTTCGAAGGAGCTCGGTCGCGCTGCTGCAGGATATTGGGGGGTTATTGACGCGCTCTTCTTCTGTGGGGAAAGGGAAGTTCACCAGGCCGAAGTTGGGGAGGTCGAATACCACCGGAAGCGGGTTTGGTAGATCAACACGGTCAGGGATGGAGACGACGCAGGTCTCGCCGATGACGACGACGACGACGACGGGGAAGGAAGTATCAGAAACGTCATCACCGGTGGAGGAGAAGCCTCCTGTTCGGCTTGATCAGCAGTCCCAACCGCAAACGCAAGAACCGGAGCGGCCGAAGTTGGAGCGGAGCAGGTCAGAGCCGTGGCACCCTCCGGGACCAAATAAATGACGATTACGAAGCTTGACGGAGGTTGGGACGCAAACCTACCTCTAGTTGGGGTTGGAAGTTTTGGTAATCCCGACTTTGACCGCCCACTTCGACGACCCACCGAAAGACTGAGTCACGAGCTGAATTCAGGCGGAGTAACAAGGAATTATTACGCACAACACCAACGATGATTATGACGACGGAAATGATGATGTGATGATGATACCCCACGGCAATGGCGTTTACCGGTTTTTCTTTTGGATGGAGTTTTTTGTCGACACTTCTTGGGAGAGGGATAAGTCCGGTTTGGAGTTGGAGTTGGATAGGATACACGGACGGACAGGGAGCAGAGATACCATCGGGTACTTCAGGTAGATGGATAATGGCGTTTGGGAGTTGGCCATGTTGTGGTCTTGTGGTCGTGGGATGGTTGTCGGTAGGAGTTGTTGGGGTTTATTTGGTTGTTGGTTTTTCTGATAGTCAGATACCTTAATATTTGCCGGAGGTGGTTTTTGGTACACGACACTACAGGATTTGGATCCATGTCACTACCTTATGGTCTTGACCGATGATTCTCTAGCCACTGCGACATGTGGCATTGCCAATCGATTCATTATTTCTGAGTAAGCTCAAGGTGGTATCCATTCGCAGTATCTACATGGGGAGTTCTGAAGTCAAATCCCTCCAAGATGCTCAGAATGTCCCCGCTTCTCTCTTCGTGCTTTCCTTCTTCCCGAACGCCATGAACAAAACAAAAACAACCATGCGAAGCCATGCCAACCTAGCAAAAGCAAAACGCCCTTAAAGTTGGACCACCGGTAGGATAACTGCCGATGGTTCTCAAGAATATCCGTCTAGACGTGTCCACCCCATGTCTCACTGTCCACACCTCAAAACACCCGTCAACGGAAGCCCATAATACACCACTTATACACACAACCGGTAACTCGCGTAACGGCCCGCGGTCTCACTATTCCTTATAATTTTGACGACCTGACCCTTCTTGAGGCCCAAGTATCGGGCGATGGGGTCCTTGGACAGGATGCGGGGCAGCTGGGTCTCCTTGAGGCGGTAGCGCTTGAGCAGGGCGGCCTTTTCCTCGCGGCTGAGCAGGATGTGCTTGGGCACGAGCTCGTGATGCGTGATGTTGACCAGCAAGTCCTCTTCCAGGAAACACTCGATAAGCGTAAACTGGGAAGTGACCGACATGACCTTGCGGGCCTGCGCCGACAGGGCCGCGTGCGTCACCAGAATGCCCGCCTTGAAGTTGTTGCTCGCGCAGTGCTCGACAAATTTCTTCATAACAGAGATGCCGATGGAACCTTTCTCTGGGCAGAACTCGACCCAGATCGTGCCGCACTCGGGAGCAGGGTCCGGATTCGACGGGGTTGGTGGGGGAGTGAACTTCTTGATCATGGCCTCGGAGGGGCGGGCCGAGAATTGCATCTTGGCGCGGCTGGGAGAAGGAAATCAACTGTCAGCGAGTGTTTGCGGAGGCAATAGAAGATGGACCAGTTGGTCGGCAAGGCTTACTTGGGACTGCCGTCGGGGTTGGTGTACTCTGCGCGGAACCGTTCGAGAGAGATCTTGACTTCATCTTCGGCAAGTTCGTAACCCTGGATTCGGCACCGCGTCAGCCTGCCTCACCGGCCGCTTGCGACGTGGTTTTGGTCTGTGGGCAGCGGCATACCCGATCCTGAACCATCTCATGAACGGTCCGCCAGGCGCGCCAGAGGCGCGTCACCTCCTTCGCAAAGGCGCTGGCGCTGGTCTCTTCCTCCATGGCAATTGGCGATGTGTATCGAGTTCAGGAAGATGAATTCAAGCGCCGAGGAGGGCGATAGTGATGTCGTCGAGGCAACGTAGTGGTGGGGTGGACGAGATGGTTGTTGTTTGTTGAAGCTGGGATGGATGGTCGGTCCTTCGCAGCAGGCCGCCGCTGCTGATGTTCAGGGCGAAGGATGGAAAGATCTGAGAGTCGCGGATGGACTAAAAAAATGCGGGTCCGATTGGGTGGGTCCAGGCCTGTCCACCGCCCAGACCCCCGGTCAGCGTACAAGAGCACAGGGTTAGGGTTGATAATGCCTTTACATGAATCGACATGAATAAGGGGGCAAACATTGCTTCCTTGTCTTTTCATTTCCGCCAGACACAAAGCGAAAAAAATGAGCAAAATATTCACAGTCGACGGGAGCGATCAAAGGTCACAGGATTTTGCAAAGCAGCGGTGGAAAGATGGGGCGATTATGGGCATATCGTCGTCCCAACCCAACCGTTCAGGGGGACTCGGCGACTCAACACTGCACTGTACCCTTTGGTGATATATCCCGCCTATTCTACAGTGCGAGACCAAGCTGCACACGGACTCTGATCGTGCCTTCGGTCCAGGGCACCTGCTTGCAAAGGCCACGGCGGCCGACCGAAAAATTATTGACCTCGATCTGGCATTGCCAGCGGTGCCACCTACACCCAACCCACCCGAACCACTCCCTCCCTCTTCAACCACACACACTCCGTAGGACCGTGCCTTTCCAGTGCCTTGTGTCCACTCCATCCCCTTCCATCGACTTTCCTTCACCATCCATAAATACCTCGATCGGTGGTTTTTCCTTTCCTTCCCCATACCTGATTCCATCACCCCACACACACTCGCCTAACCCAACCGAGTCCCGTCTGCAAAGACGTTCTCGGTTTTCTTCTCGTCGCCACCAGTCTCTCGGTTATCTCTCTCTGGATCTTCTCCTTCGGTCGCCATGTCTGCCGACTCGGCCCCCGCTGCCGCCACTGCGGCTCCCACCACCAAGCCTGTGAAGCCCGATGAGGCTGCCTTCAAGAAAGAACTCGAGCGTCTTGAGAAGGAGCACAAGCAGGCTCTGGAGCAGTTCGTGAGTCGACCCTCTCCCTGTCGTCGATTTGGGTCGTTAGGGTTCTCAGGATGATGCCCAATGGCAATTGAACGCCCACTGACACTCGTTTTCCCAACAGCAAGCCGTCAAGGCCAAACTCGACAATGCCATTCCTAGCAAGAATGGCGACAGCCCCGCCCAGAAGCGCCGCCAGGAGCTGATTGCCGAGTTGAACGAGATCCGGGCCAAGCAGGGTGCCGGCAAGGCAGACCGCAACAGCAAGGCTGCCCAGCTCAAGCAACTGGACGAACAGCTCCGCCGCCGTATTGCCGACCAGAAGGCTGCCCGGGCCAAGGTTCCGTTCAAGAGCGTGGAGGAGATCGACGCCAAGATCAAGAGCCTTGAGAAGGAGGTTGAGAGCGGCAAGCTCAAGCTGGTCGACGAGAAGAAGGCCCTGGCCGAGATCACCAGCCTCCGTAAGCTGCGCAGGACTTTCTCGGGTCTCGATGGTGAGCAGGCCGCCATCGATGAACTCAAGGCCAAGATCAAGGAGGTCAAGGAGTCGATGGACAACCCGGAGGCCAAGGCTCTCAGCGCTCGGTACGACGCCCTCCAAGCCGAACTCAACGCTCTCAAGGAGGAGCAGGACTCGGCCCGCAAGAACCTGACCCAGCTCCGCAAGGAGCGCGATGAGCTGTACAAGAAGCAGCAGGACACCTGGGCTGCGCTCAAGAAGCACAAGGACGACTACCACGCGCAGCGCAAGGCCGCCCTGGCTTGGGAGCGTGAGCAGCGCGAGAAGCGCCGCGAGCGTGAGCGTCTCGAGCGCGAGCGCATCGCCAAGGAGCGTCGTATGGCCCGCGCCAAGGAGATGCTCGAGGAGGCCAGCGAGCCGGCTTACTCCGAGGAGCTGCGCCGCGCCCACAACCTGGCGCGCTTCCTCGACCCCACCTACGTCGCCGAGGAGAAGGGCCCTCTCCTGGCCGACAAGGGCCTTGCCGCCGCTCCTCAGCGCAAGGTGGATGCCTCGGCCTTCGAGGGCATGCGTCTGGTGCGCAAGGAGGACCGCGACGAGGATTACCTCCCTGCCGCCAAGAAGGGCGGCAAGAAGGGCAAGAAGAGCGCGGCCCCCGCCGAGACCAAGTTCCACTGCCCGCCGTCGGTCATTGCTGACTGTGCCTTCCTGGGCGTCAACCCGCCCATGAGCGCCGCCGAGATTCCTCAGGTGCTGGAGAAGGTCAAGGCCAAGATTGCTCAGTGGAAGGCCGACCAGCCCGAGCAGACTCGCAAGGTAGGATTTCCCGCAGAAACGTTAATCCGGATCTTGGACATGCCGCTGACATTGGTTCCGTACAGAACATCGAGAAGGCCAAGAAGGAGATTGAGCGCCTCGAGGCCGAGGAGGCTGCTGCTGCCGCTGGTGAGAGCAGCCCCAAGAACGCTGACGCTACTGAGACCGACAAGGCGGTTGCCGAGGCGACTGAGAAGGTCGCGGAGGCTTCCCTCGATGACAAGGTCGAGGAGAAGGCCGTCGAGGCCGCTGCCTAAGGTACTTGCCGCTGGTCAGTGACGACTCGCTCACTTGCCGCACACGCGAAAACACCACACACAGACAAACGGATGGATGAATGACCATGGCATGGCATGGCATGGCATGGCTCGTTGGGGATGGGAGAGGGGTTGGTCGAACTTGCTTCTCATGTAACATTGGTACTGCTTTGCTGGTTTCCATTTCTGATGAGGTTTAATGTCACATTGCCGTGCATATGATGATGACGGTGATGATGATTTGACGGTTGCGAGGGACGGCCTTTGTGATTGCGGATGTACGGGTGCCTATATAGACTTTATGTTGCGGAGGCAAGGTGATCGGATATCGGCGGGTATCTGTCACAGTCGTTCCAGTGGGAACTGGGTGCGGCTCCCTGAGTTAGAAATGGTTTATTGATGAAAATCGCGGATAGACAGTAGTCATGTTCCGTGTTGTTCCAGCCACCTTATCACATCTCATCTGTGAGAATCATCCCCGGGTTAGGGTCTCCAACTCACCTTCAAAATACAAATACGCAAAATCCTACACAGTAAAGTGTCATATCAGGCACATGACGGTAACCTGGAACCCGATGCCGAGCCGCATGTGCATTCGGAGGCGGAAGACGCCGTGCAGATATTTGTCGGCTCGTCCCTCGTCCCAAGTTTTGACATTACGTCAACCGGGCAAGAACCTTGTCCCGTTCAGGGGGGGTTGCGCGCGCTAACTTTATCTTCACCTCGACCTATCACCGCTGATCAACAAAAACTCTTCCGCCTGTTTCTTTCTCTCGAGCTGGGGCATCTTGAGAGATGGTGATCAGGATGCGGTTGTCATTTTGAGGTGGTGGATTGGTTTTCTTTCTCTTTTGTTGAGACGACAGTTTGTTTTTCTCACTTGTTTGTTTTGAGCTGTTGATCAACGTCTCCTGTTGAGCGGTTCGCAGTGGCTGCGGGAGGCCGCACCTGCATTTGTTTGCATCTCATGACGGCGTCACGTTACCCTTTTCTTCAACACCGCTGAACGTTTGAAGTTGCAAACAACTTGCGCAAACACTCTTTTCCTTCCTCAGAAGCCAAACGACACAGGAAAAGAAGCAAACCCTGCAGAATCCCTAAAAGCAACCGAACGGGCAGCACACCCCCAACACCGGAACAACACGCTCCATCAGAGCACGCGATGCTCCTCACCCACCACATCAACAAATTCCTCATCCTCCTCCGCCTCCGCCGCCCCGACCCCTGGTCTCCACGCACCCCTCTCGACTGGATCCTTTACTCGCCACTGCAATGGCTTGCATCGTTGCTGTATAGGCACGTCCTGCTCCCGTTGAGGGGGTGTCCGTTCCATCCTCCCTCTCCTCCTCCATCGTCATCTCTTCTTTTGACAGGGTCTGGTGGTGGTGGTGGCTATGGCTGGAGGGGGAGGGAGTATTACTATTGCGGCTGTGGGAAGGGGAGGCCGTGGTTTTGGCATTATTATGAGACTTCGTATCTCTGGGGTCTGGGGTGGGGTGCGGAGGTTTTGAGGCCGTTGATGAGGGGGTTGGGGTTGACGGGGTATGGGAGTGTTGGTGTTGGTTCTGGGTCTGCTGCTGGTGGGGAGGGTGCGGGTAGTGGCGATGGAGCGGACGGGACGGGGTCGGATACGGATTCCGTTTCGACGACTACTGGGGAAGAGAGGAGAGGGAGAGGGCCCCGTCGGCCGATCAGGGTCGTGTGTCTGTCGGATACGCATAACTTGACGCTGTCGAGGGAGCAGGTGCCGGATGGGGATTTGTTGATTCATTGCGGCGATTTGACGGTTAATGGCACGGTGGAGGAGGTGCAGAGGCAAGTGGATTGGTTGAAGGGGCTGCCGCATCGATGGAAGGTTGTTGTGGGTGGGAATCATGGTGAGTTCCAGGTTCTTCGTCTGCTCCGATTTGATGGGGATGATGCTGATGATTTGGTATCCAGATTATTGTTTGGGGAGGAAGAAAACAGGGTCAGCTGGTGGCCAGGGCGGCGAGGAGAAGGAGGCGGAGAAAGATGAACAGCAGCAGGAGGTCAACTGGGACGGTGTCGAGTATCTCTGCGACCGCCTCGTTGAGCTCCGGTTCGATGGCGGGAGGTGTTTGAACGTCTACGGCTGGGGAGTGGTGCCTGAATATGGCGATGAGGACTATGGGTAGGTTATCTGCCATTTCCCTCCAACGCCAGCACGTCGATCCTCACAAATCACAGCCTCACATACCCCCGTGAGAAGCATCCATGGCAAGGGAGGATACCAGACGAGACAGACGTCCTGGTCACCCACACTCCACCGGTACGTATCCTATCAACAGTACACCCAAGTCTCTGTGTCTCATCTCTAACGATCCATAGGCCCACCACCTCGACCTCTCCCTCGGTTGCGCCGGCCTCCTCGACGAAGTCTGGCGCGTCAAGCCCCGGTTGCACGTCTTCGGGCACGTCCACCGCGCCCACGGCGCCGAGGCTGTCTACTACGACGAGTGCCAGCGCGCGTACGAGGCCATCATGTCGCGGCAGCCGAAAGGCCCGCTTTGGGACCTGCTTGTCCCCGGCGCCCACTGGCTTGACTTCTGGGACATGGTGCGCCATGGTATTGGCAATATCTTGTGGAAGTGGATCATGCTTGGCCCGGGAACGAATAATGGCGGGTTGATGGTTAATGCGGCGTTGATGTATGGGGATAGTGGGGTGTTGAGGAATCCGGTGGCGGTGGTGGATTTGTAGGAAGGGTTTGGAATGGGAGGTTGGTCTTCCCTGGCCTTGTACTATTGGAAAGCTGAGCACCTTACCTACAGACTCTTAATGTGTACTTTATGTCTGAACACGAAAATCAATGGCACCTCACATTCGCGGAAACAGTGTTCTAGATAGGTGTAAAAGATCTGGGTGGCCTTGGGCGGGTTAGTTGGCTCCCATGGCACTTCACGACTGACCAGAACCCCTTGCCTGGATACGAGGCATTTCTCACTTCTCGTCTACAGTCGCCGCTGATGAGACAACTAGGATGTCCAAAAATTTCTACTCCATCAGGTCTCAAACCAGAGCTTCTGTTCAATAACCTCCCGTAACTGTTCCACAGCATAACAGTGGTCAGTACCTTATGTAAGCTTGTCATCGGGCTCAGCCGTGGACGGAGCATCAACACCCCGAGCCCCGGAACGACACTGCAACGATATAGACGGTTAAAGTGTCCGGAGTAAGATACTACCACCCACTACAGAAGCGGTTTTGTGGCGCAGCTGGGGTTTCATGCATGTGCCCCGGCTGGATGGAACGTAGGCAAGTCAACAGCGGGGTTCAGCCTTATACTGTAGATATTTGTCCCCGAAGGAGTTCTGCTGGACTTTCTGGGAAATGACTGGACATTAGTTACCTAGACAGCAATCGCGGCGGGAGGCCGCGACTTCAAGCTCGCCGACACTCGCCTCACCGTCAACATGACAGACGTCGCAGGCCTCGTCATCGGCGTGGCTGCCCTGTGGAAGTCAGCTGTCGCTGGTTATGACTTGATCGATCACACACGCTCGTTCGGCGTCGACGCCGAGATTCTAGCTGTCAAGTTAGAGGTCGAACGCGTCAGATTGTTGAATTGGGGCGAAGCAGTCGGCCTAAACAGCTTGCTCGTCTCGGGCACTTCATCTGACCCTTCAACCTCCAATCAATCTCCCGATAATCAGCCAGATGCGCGCTTCAACCGCCAGGAAGTACGGACAGCAGTCCAACGAGTGCTGGGCTGCATACAACATGTCTTCGAAGACACGAAGCGCCTGGAGGAGCGATACGGGCTCCAGCCCACCGGCGGTCTACCAGACTCCCTGGACGGCTCGGAGGATATGGCCATCCCTCCATCACAGACCCAGCGAATGATCCAAGGAGTCTTCAAACGGGCCTATGACACCATGCAGTGGGTTGCCAAAGACAGGCAGAAGACCACCTCGATTACGCGCAAGACGGCGTGGGCAATCCGGGACCGCAGCAAGTTTTTGTACTTGATATCCGAGCTGCGCGCCTTCAACGACAGCCTCTTCAGCCTATTCCCAGACTCTGGCTTGCAGGTTGCTATGGCTATGCGCGGGGACATTGACGATTCGATGGAGGTTCGGGGGCTCACCCTTCTCGAAGAAGCAACATCGGGCGAGGACAGGGCCCTGTCCGAGTACGCTGGCATGCGCCTGGACGAACTGGGCGTGACCCGGTCAGCCAGGACAGAGCTCCTGACTGTGACTCGAGACGCCGAGAGTGATGCAGACACCATCGACGTGCCCTGGAATGGCAGAAAGACGCCGGACGAGGGAGAGCGTGCGGTTGTCCTGGCCTATCGGCCGAAGGATGACAAGGACGAACCCGACGAGCCCGACTTGACGGAGCTAGAAAAAAAGTTTGAAGAGCTGGAGCGTTTTGTTGGAAAAAAGAGCCAGGGTGCGCTCATTGCTAGCGTTTATGGGCCGTATGCCGGGGCGTACATTTCGGCCGAGGCGCGCTGGGATGGTGAGGAACGATCCACCCTGTTTGCCTCATGGGAAAGGGGGGAAAGGGGATTCGTGGACACCGCACACGCGTCGTTTGGTAAGTTGAATTGCATTACGACTCCATGTTCGTGGACCCCTGAATGGTACCTAACGACTGACGCCGCTTCTCAGAACTGTACAAGAAGAAGCAAAAGTTCTTGAAGAGCCGTCGATACGATGATGGCAGTGAATCGAAGTCCTCTGAGGACTATCTTCTCATGGAAGCCGAGTGCCACGCCAAACTTGAGCATGTCAACCCCGGGACCGTCACTGTCGAGGGGTTCGGCGTTGAATGTTGGGACTTCGAGGATTCGAAGCCAAGAGAACACACCGTCACAGTCAGCTATGCAGATATTCCCGCCGTACGTGCGCCCAGGCTACTACGCCGGATGGACGAGATTCGACGTTCGCCCAAGCTGTCATGGAACACGCAGCAAAACCTCTTGAATCTCAAAGAGTTTGCTGGCGACGGTGTTTCCGCGGCCGACCCTCGGCTCCTCTTCATCGACATGTTCAGCATCCTCAACCGCACTGACATTTTTGTCAACTTCTTGTCAGTTTCCAGCATCGGCGGGCAGATGCTGGGCTCGCCAGGGGAGGACATTGTCGGCATCTGGAACTTTATTTACCAAATGATTCTGGGCTGGGAGCTGGCTGAAAGGCTGAAAGTGCTGGATCAGGACGTAGCATTTGGCGGATACACCGAGCGCGTGCTTGCGACCCTCATCGTGTCCGAGTTGTGGTTCAAGCATGTCGAAATCATACTCGTTGACGAGAAGATATCGAAGGAAAAGCTGAAGAAGCCCGAGACAGATACCGAACGGAGGAAGGCAGAAGAGCACAACGAAAAAGGCAAAAAGGCCATGAAGTGGTTCCAGTACGACAAGGCGCTGGACTCATTCACAGAAGCCATCGTACTTGATCAAACCAACGCGACGTACCGGTGCAACAAGGCCGAGGCACTCATCCGCGTCAAGAAACTTATCGATGCTGAGGAAGAGGCCTGGATCGCAACGCAACTGGACCCTCGGTCAGCGCAGGCTTGGTTCGTGTTGGCCACGACTTGTCTCCAACAGGGGGATGCAAAGAGGGCAAAGCCGGCGTACCAGAAGGCGATTCAACTCGCCGGGAAAGACACGTCCCGAGCCATGCGCAAAGGGCTAGAGGAGGCCGAAGAGGCCATCGAGAAAGCGATCCGCGCCATCAACGAAGAGAAAAACAACGAAAAGGCACACCAACTACGGTCCGCCTTTCTCGACCAGGACTGGGACATTCGGGGGAAGTCAGTCGAGCTCCATTCGTGCATCCACGAGCAGCAGGTCGAAGGCCTGATCCTCTTTGCCGAGCGCATGAAGTGGCCGTTCATCAATGAGGTTCGCGACACGGCCGAGGAAGCGTACGGATTGATCCGCGGCGGCGGAACTATTCCTGTTCATCTCTACGACTGGCTCTTCGGCCTCACACTCCCAGGGAGGTGGTTCGCCTTCAAGATCATGGCCGCCCTCGTCGCGTGCAGCCCCAGCATCAAGGACAAGCTGCACTACGCACACACCTATGACTCGGGCCTGTCACTCTCGACCCGCTCGTACTGGCGTGTTAGAACCGTTCTTGGGAGGGTCCTGGGCTGTTTGCCCGGCGTCATTTCACTCTGCGGTTGGATCGGGCCCTGCCCCCCGGTGCAGTTTGATCCACCGCTTCCCGAGCAGCCGCGCTACATCAAGCTCAAAACTCGGCGCGTCTCTCCCCGCGAACACCGCAGTGACGTCAATATTGTCTATAACGCCGGCTTTCGATGGGAGGCCACACGCATCCAGCCCAACGAAGAAATAGAGCCTTACCTGGCCGAGATAAAAGACTCGTCCAAGTGGATCATCCTGGAACCGCCGGTCCGCGACATCAGCACCTGCTCCATCGAAGCCATCAAGCTCTCCAAGCTCCCCCTCCGCACCGACCTCGCGCGCAGAGCGGCATCCGCATCACCCGACGACGTGAACGAGATGATCTGGCTCGAGAACGAGGCGGAGTACCGCGCCAGCATCGTCTTCCGCCTCGACAACAACGCCCCGGAGCCCATCACGTACAAGCTCTACACCAACCCGGTGTTTGTCACACTGCCACCATGCCACCCCGGCCCGAAAGGCAACAACCACGAAGTCCACATGCGCGAGATGAAGGAGTACCAGAATATTTGGTCCATTGAAAGGCTCAAGGACCATACCCCCGAGGCAGATCTCGACGAGAATGATGGTGAGGCTCGCGTCCTGATCATCAATGCCACAGGCAAGGGCGCGGAGGTGTTGGCGAGAGCGTGGTGCTCAGAAAGGGGGCGAAATGCTGTTATTCGCAAGGCTGGAGGTCCTTGTTTTGCGTGCGCTGTCAGGGCGGCTTCGCCAAATGGATTGGGGACTGGAGTGTTGATTTGGACTGGCTGAAGTGTTCTGGCATATGTAAGCTCTGGTGATATCCGAGGGATCATGACACTCCCTGGGAAATTTCTTGTCTTTAGTCTGCGTCTTTATTGTTTACTCTCCTTCCATCCTTCTTGATACCATTTTAGCCATTTTTCCCAGTTCAAGCTGCCATTTCTCCCACGATAAGCCATGAATTTGGATAAGGTACTGTACCTAGGTACCTTCGCGTAGGCTACCTACCTGCTTTCATTGTCCCGAGCTTCGCCTGTTTTCTGGTGGACTTGGCAGTGATGTTTCGCGATTGGTTCGGCACTTCCCGTCCTCTTTTCTTGGCAATGCTCCCCCTCAGCGACGTCGACCTAGGCCTCGTTGGTGCCTAACTGCCGCGTTCCATCCCAGCCTGGACTCGAGACACTTCAAACATTAGACCGACAACGCTCGTAGTGACATAAGTCAAGATACGCGCCCTAATGGCGTCAACGGCTTTCGGATCTGGCAACCAAGGTCTCCAAGTGGGAGACAATTCAGGCACGATCAACTACAATCAGGGGTCCGGCTCGTCTGAAGAAGGTAAGGAATAGTCTTGAAGTTGAAGATGGGTCTTGACTTTGTTCGATGTATTGACTCTCACAAACCAGACAAGAACAATCAGTGTCTGAGAGACCTAAAAGTGACCGATCCACGTGATGACAAGAAACGTATTGAAGATGCAAAAGGGGGTCTCCTGCGAGACGCGTATTACTGGGTCTTTGGCACGCCCGAGTTTGAGCAATGGCGGCGCGGAGACAACCAGTTGCTTTGGATTAGGGGTGACCCCGGCAAAGGCAAGACGATGCTGCTTTGCGGAATCATCGATCATCTACACGAACAACTGGCCAAGCAACCCTCTGAGAAAACACCGACCGTCGCGTTCTTCTTCTGCCAGGCAACGGACGACCGCATCAACAACGCCCAGGCTGTTCTGCGTGGGTTGATCTACCTGCTTGTCAAACAGCAGCCAGCGCTGCTCTCCCATGTGCGAAACCGCTACGACGGATTTGGAAAAGAACTCTTCGAAGATGCCAATGCATGGATGGCACTCTCAGTGATCTTCCGAAACATTCTTGAAGACCTCGACAGCTCAGCCTCCCAAACAACCTACCTCATCATCGATGCACTCGACGAGTGTGTCAAAGATCAGGACCGACTTCTCCACCTCGTGACACGAGAATCATCGTCATACCGAAGCATAAGGTGGATTGTATCGAGTCGCAACTGGCCGAACATTGAGGCGAACCTCGAGCCTGCAACCCAAAAAGTTACCCTACGTCTTGAACTAAATGAACAATCGGTTTCTGCAGCTGTCGTATCATACATTCTGTTCAAGGTAGCGACGCTGGCGGAGCGAAACAAGCATATCAAAGATGTTCAGGAGGATGTCAAGCAATATCTCTTGGAACATGCTGACGGCACTTTTCTCTGGGTGGCCTTGGTGTGCCAGGAGCTTGCTAAGTTTGCTTCCAACACACTGGGATGGAAGGTTCTGGAGAAATTGAGGTCGTTCCCGCCTGGGCTCAACGCGCTCTACGAAAGGATGCTGAAGCAGATTCGCGATTCCGATCCTGAAGACGCTGAGCGATGCAAAGATATCCTTGCCGTCGTTTCTGCTGTGTACCGGCCTCTTACATTGGACGAGCTAGTAGCCGTCTCGGACAAGCTTCACAACATCCCGCGTGATGACAAGGCGTTGGAGGATCTCGTCAGTCTCTGCGGCTCCTTTCTGACACTCCGACAGCGCACCATCTACTTCATCCACCAGTCTGCGAAAGACTTCTTGTTGGGGCAGGCCCGGGATGAGATTTTCTCCTCTGGATTAAAAGAGAGACACTGCCGTATCATGTCAAGATCGCTTCAAGTGATGCAAGCCACGCTGCATCGCGATATCTACAAACTGAAGGCACCTGGATTTCCGATCAAAAGAGTTCAGCCGCCAAGCCCTGATCCGCTTGCCGCGGTGCGATACTCCTGCGAGTACTGGATCGACCACCTCCTTGAGGCAGAAGACAAAGCAAACATGGACCTCAAGGATAATGGAGCAGTCCATACCTTTCTCCGCAAGAAGTTGCTTTACTGGTTCGAGGCTGTCAGCCTTCTTCGATGTCTGTCAAAGGGAATCACATCGTTGTTGAGACTCGGGGATTTGTTGCAGGCAAGTACCTTGTTTCGAAGCCGAAGAAGACCTGGCCACCATATCTACAGAACGGGGACTAATGAGGAACTAGCATTCATTTGTGCTACCAAGTGAAAGGTCAACATTTGAGCCTCCGCATTCAAACTTCGTCCAAAGCGGAGCAAAACGATTGATGCGGTTCTGGAGACGAAAGCCAAAAGAGACATCATCGTTATTGGGAGAAGAGAGGATTGAGGAGGTAAGTGATTATTTGGAATGTGTGATAGCAAGACTTTATACAACCATCTACCAGGGTATCAGGAGCTAAGTCCAAATGTTTGCCAGCAGATCCCGCTTCCAGACCTGGTTCGTGATGGATGCAGGTTCATTCAGTACTTCACGGGAGCAGTTGAAACCCACCCTCTCCAACTTTACGCATCAGCGCTTGTGTTCGCCCCAGCCTCCAGTGTGACAAGGACCTTGTTTCAACACGAAGAGCCAAAGTGGATCGCAACAAAACCAATCCCATCAGACAGATGGGATGCATGTGTGATGACACTTGAGGCCAACAACTACGTCATTTCGGTATCCTGGTCGCCTAATGGCACACGGCTAGCTTCAACAACCGACGATAAAAAAATTAAAATCTGGAATGCTACAACAGGCCAATACATCACAACACTTGTTGGCCATAAGCATTGGGTTAACTCGGTAGCCTGGTCTCCCGACTCAGCATCAGCCGCCTCA
>NW_027191429.1:1344633-1509025 GCF_041956435.1 Mycothermus thermophilus
CAGGGTCTCACGACGAGACAATCAAAGTCTGGGACGTTGCGCAAGGCCGGTGCGTCGCAACACTTGTTGGCCGTAAGGATTGCGTTTGCTCGGTAGCCTGGTCTCCCAACTCAGCATTGATCGCCTCGGGGTCTGCCGATGGAACAATCAAAGTCTGGGATGTTGCGCAAGGCCGGTGCATCGCAACACTTGTTGGTCATAAGCATTGGGTTAACTCGGTAGCCTGGTCTCCCGACTCAGCATTAATCGCCTCAGGGTCTCACGACCGAACAATCAAAGTCTGGGATGTTGCTGCAATCCAAAGTCCTGACACGAGGCTCGAACATCCCGACAATGACGTCGACATTCTAGCCTTGTCCACCAATGCACGCTTCCTTGCGTTGGCCACAAAGGAAACTACTAACAACACAGTCAAGATCTTGGACTTGAGGACGGGCAAGTGCACTGCCACGCTCAAAGGCCACTGGCGTGGTGTCAGGCATGTCACCTGGTCACCAAGTATTGCGACACAACTGGCCACAATCGCGGTAAACAATACAGTTAGGATTTGGGATGTCGCTACAGGCCGAACCCTGACGAAGATCACTGGACATAGATATGAGATCTCGAAGCTCGCCTGGTCACCGGACGGAACGCGACTGGTTTTAGGATCTATTTGTGGGAAAATCAGCATCTGGGATACGGCTAATGGCCGCCGCACGATGTGGCTCAATGAAGATCTAATCAATGTCAGGGCGCTTGCCTGGTCACCGGACGGAACACAACTGGCTATAGGGTCTCGTGGACAAGTCAACGTTTGGGATCTCACGACAGGAAAGTGCACAAAGATGTTCCAGGCGGGAAATAACGACATTAACGGCATTGCCTGGTCGGCAGGGATGTGGCTCGCTGCATTCTGGGGATTTAACGAGATAGAGATATGGGCCTGTCCGACAGGCCAACACCTGGTGGATGTTATCATAAGACCTCCTCTTTTTTACTTCGATGCAACACTGTCCCACCAAAGGATTTCTACGGACATAGGCACATTCGATTTGCCACCGCTGCAGACATTGAAGCCATCAGACGATGGGTCTGTACCTAAGCTCCACATCTCATCACTTCAACAGATAGGGTATGGTTTGGACAGCAGCCGGTCTTGGATTATATACCAAGGGCAAAAGGTCTTGTGGTTACCCAAGGAACATCGGCCAAAGACATCATTAACAATCTCGGGCGAGGCTATGGCATTTGTTACTCACGATGGACGTCTATTCAGCATTCTATTCTCGACAGATCATGTTCCTGAGCTCTATGAGGAAGATGGGAAGGAGGAGGGATCGGGAAAGGGATCGGGAGAGAAATCAGGAGAGGAATTGGAAGATGGTGAGGACACATAGATGTGTCAACGATTTGTCCAGTTTCTGTTGTCTCAGGGTTTTCTGTTTGCATATGTTGATATTTCTTTCAACGGCTTCACTGGTTTTGTTACTTAGAGATCAATCATGAATGTCATTGTCACACAATCGTTGCAATGGAGACTAGGACTAAGGGGTAGAGTCTGGGAAAACTGGCAAGAAAATTAACGTTTGAAGGCTGGGATACTTGAACTCGAACCCTTATAGACTGCGGGGGAATGCTTTTGTTCTTGCGGAAATCAGAACCGTAGTATCGGATGGAGACACCCAGCAGATACAGAAGCTGAAGCCATCAGTCACTGACGGACGAGGATTCGACTGGCATACACCAAAACCAACGTTGGGTTGACTGCAGGTGGCGGTCTAGCCTTCATTACATCTTGACAGGGCCACGGTAGTATGGCATGCCGCACAGACTCTTGTTCACCCTACCCAACCAGTTCTCCGAGCTGTGTATTGCAGGAAGACTATGACGACTCAATCTAATTATCATTGGTACAGTACAACTTTGGCCAAAATCAAGAACAGAATAAACTCTCACCTCTCTCCTCTCAATTCACCCAAATCAACACCCCCGTTCCCAACCCCTCCTTCGACGCCGCCCTGTACGCACAAGCATAACACGGACCGCCACGATGCTTGACGACGGCGTTACGCCCATGCTGCGCACACCAAGCCCTCGCTATCACTTCGGCATCGAATCCCACATCCACATTAATCACCAACACATTGTCTGGGTCGCTCAAAAAGCTCTCCAGCCTGTCCTTGTACTTGCTCCTGACAAGCTTGTCGATGGTCCAGATGCTCTTGGCGTACCTGTCTAGCTCGGACCGTGGGACCTCATGGCACTTTGCCTCGCCGGGCTTGGGCAGTGAGCAGGCTGGCAGGCTGACGAAGAGGGGGTTGTAGGTAAGAGAAAGCTTGAAGGTGTGTCTTTTCAACGTGAAGGTGATGCTGGCGAGGTATGAGTTATGAGCAGTGCTGGCGGTTCCGCTGTCGGAGGCAGGCGGCTCGGGTTTGTCGGCTGTGAAGGCTGAAGTGGCGGATTGCGATGTGCCGTTGTTTTGGTCGGACGGGCCCGCCTGGGTGAGGGTCACGAAGTCGATTCTGTACGTGGCTGTGTCGTAAGTGGGTTTCTCTGGGACGGCGAAGAAATCGTTCTCCAGGATTTTCTTGGGATTGTTAACCAGTTCAATAGGGATCTTGTATTTGTGAGTGTAGGCCTTGTCCAGAAGGTGACTGTCTTTGATCGGAGGGACACGCTAAGCCACGATGTGGATGTACCGTTGCTTCCTGGGCATTGAAGAAGGTTCGGAATCGAAACGGATAGTGACCCTACTTGGCCCGATCCAACCGCAAAGAGATCTCAATCTTTCCAACGTCTCGCGGCAAAGCACACGGCCGAATACGCTCTGGGAGCGCCAGTACGATGTGTACCGCAAGAGAAGTCCGCTGAGTTCGTCGTGATGAGGAGGGTCGCCAACCTCCTGATGGACGTCCGGCGACGAGGCAACCAGAGCTGCCATGATCTTGTAGGGAAACCATTTTCCTGGTAATGTGAGACCAAAAAGCCAGTCACGGAGGTGGGGGTTGACTGAGCTGCCGTTGCAAAAGCGTTGGTAGGCCTTTATGACAGAATCACGAACTGTTCTGTGGGAGGTGGGCCAGTCAAGGACCCGAGCGAATTCCGAAAGTCCAACGGCTTGCTGTTTATAGATGTTCGAATGGAGCTGGAGAGTTTTTCTCGGGGACTCCCCTTGTGTGTGGTGGAACAGTAAATCGAATGGTTCTCCCCTCTCATCACCCTTGTCAAGTTCTGCAATCCGAGCCTGGAGGTCCGATATGTCCTTTTCGAGGGCATCAGTCAACTGCTTCATTCTCCTTTCATGGTCATTGTTTGCTCCTTTGCTTCCTGATGGGGTATTATATAGGGCGTTGAAAAACGCAAAGGTTGCGTCAGCTTGCTTCCCTTGCTTTGTGTAGCTCGTCCCCAGACACCACCATGCCTCGGTGGACTTGGGATTCAGTTGCGTTGCTATCCAGGCCATCTCCTCAGGCTTTGTGAAGAGGTTCCTACCCAGGTATATTTTCGACATGTTGCACCAGAGTGCCGCGTTCGAAGCTTCGTTGATCTTCGAATCCTTGGGCGGCACCCCTTCGTTGCCGGTGGTTGCCTTCACGTGTTTGAGCCATCGATCGGATACAATGATGCTGGCGAGATGATGCTGCGTGAGCTTCAAACGAAAATCAGCCTGGTTGAACCGGATTCGAGCCTTCAGCTCCCAGCCCAGGAGGATTTGTCGGAGAAACTTCCCAATGGTCCCGGACGCCAGGTCTGGCATGTCAATAGTGGGTGACTGGGTCCAATCTGTCACAGTATCCGGGCGGTCCATGATGGCGAGAAGGCCGCGTATTGAGAGCTTTGGGTCTTCAGCCCAATTGGCACGGAGAGCCATCATGTCTGGAGTGCCAATCAACTCATGGAGGTCTCGTGTCGCCTTTTCCGACGCCCGTCTTACAGCCCTCTCTGGATCCTGTTGAATTTCCTGGATTCGACGGAAGAGTGTTGACTCCGATACGGCGGGTAACTCGGAGTGATCGACAGTGGCCGCTGTACTCCTCGCTGGTTTCGTAGACAGGAAGGACGAGCATTCAATCGAAAGACCCTCAACTGTGACAGTTCCTGGGTAGCGAGTTTGGTATCCCGCATGACTCTCTGGATCCAGCAACATATGAGCTTGGTTGAGTTGCTCGAGGTCGGTCTCCTTGTGGTAATGGTATAGTGCTAAGCTGTAATTAGCCGTCAGTTGAGCTGTTAGGCTGGTGGCTGACTTACCAAAAGACGGATGTGACTGATCTGAAACCCTCTCCGTTCTTAGTGATGTTGTGGCATCATTATTCATTGAAGTCCAGAAGACACCGGCTGCAACCAAGGGACGGTCAAGATTCCCCCGGGTGAGTTCGAGATGGAGACTTCCAACCCTTCTTCTTTGGACAGCGCTTTCCAACAATGCCCATTCAGGATCTTTGATTGTTGTTAACCATCTGTTGGAGTCGTTCTTCCGTGCCTGTCGAGGGATGTTGCGCTTCGGCGGTTGAGTCTCTCGGATTGTTTCGGATGATTGAGGTCTAGTAGTCTTCGACCTGGCCTCTGGCTTGCCATGGACGTCGGGGACAGGGTTGGCAAGGTCGGGTTCTCGTTGGCTTCTTTTGCCATTGACCCTTTCTTTCTCTTCAGCCGATGTTGGTTTTGCTTCAGGACGTGTTTCTGAAGCGGCTGTGGCTGATTTATCTTTTGTTATCTTTTCCCCAGGCTCATGCCTCTCAGGGGCCTGCGGCTTTGCCTCCTCGTGGGTATGATCGGATACGGTCTTGGTTGATTCAGATGTCAAATGTCCCTTCTCTGGAGAATCCGCCATGCCAACCTCAATCTTCGGTTGCTGCAGAAGTTCCTCCTGACTGCTTGATGCTGGTCCCTGGCCTTGATGCTCCCTCGCCCTCTCATCTCCTGCACGGTGCCGGATGACAAGTCGCTTCACTTTGTCAACAATGGCTGGGGTCCTCTCGAATCTCCCGCTGCCATCGTTAGCAGATATACTGAGGTTGTCCTTCTTGGGAGGTGGAGCCGTAACCGGCTCTGCAGAATGTGTGCTGGGAGACTCCGATGGCATATTGGTGGTGTTGTCGGGCCGTGTCGGTGGTAGGGCCTTTGCCGAGTTTTCTTCCTGTACCCCGGGGAGAGCTTTCTCCCTCGACTCAAAATCGGATGACTCAAGGATGGAAAGGAGGTCGTACAGGGAGGTCTTGTAAGTGCGTAGCTTGTTCTAAAGCTCCGCGAACTTCTTCCCATCTCTGAATGCCCACGCCAGCCTGCGGAGGAGGGAGACACTTCGTTGATGCTTCCAACTCTGCGCAGACGCCTGTAACTTCTGACCATGAGGCCTTCCACGCCATTCTCGCCCTCCGACCCAAAACTCCTCGTTCTCTCATGTTTGAAGTACGATCGAAGGTTGTTGAGTCGGTATTTGTTCAGCAGGAGTCCCAAGCTTTGCATGCAGTGTTGGATGCTCCCGAGCAAATGGACGGCGCAGTGGTGACCCAAGAGCTGTGAGATTTGCTCTGGATTGTGCAAACGACGGTCCAGCAAGAAACGCTCGGCTTTGAACTAGACGCTGAGCATTACAGAGTCGATACCAAAGAACCGTGAGGCGTTGACACCCTCATAGATGTTTCCGGTCGTCTGGGCCAGCGTGAGGACGCTGGCAATGGCCCCGATAGGTTCAGCCATGGTGTTGGTGGTGAATTGAATGTAGAAAAAGAGCCTGGAAATAGTCAACTCGGGTTGTGTGTAACCTCAAGACTCTCCAGTCCCATCCAGACGGATGTTCAGACAGCGGGTAAGTCGTTGGGGGGGACCTCAATTTTACTTTAGGTGAACAAGCATGCGTGTGTACCGGAGAACCGTCCGATACACAGCCTGAATCTGGTGAGGTGTCAACGCAGAACGACATGCGGTTAGCTTCATGCACCCAATGCCACAGCCCCCACCGTCATCTGTCTCTATGTACCTATGATGCATCATGAAGCGGGGAAGTGCCGAACCAACAAGCCCTATAGTCCGGACGTATGCAGGACACGGCCTTCCCCTGGCTCAGTTACGTTCAGTACACGCTCACAGCCACGCTGACAGCAGCATCATATGTGGAGGACCCGACAGGCTGTGACTGGCCTTCCGTTCTGTGCACGACAGTGTTATGTTGTATGCAAGCAGAGCCTCGTATGTTCAATGGAATAAGCCGCGATGCGCAGATATGTCTAAAGGTATGCCATCCTCGATCTGCCAACCAAGTTCAGGGGTCCTTATTGATACAACACAACCATACTTTTGTGCCTGCCTCCCAGCCCCGATCTCGTACGAGGTAGATCAATGACTTCCATGCTCAGAAATAAGTCAGTTAACAAGACCTCGCCCTAACTTAGGGTACACTTTAGGTAAAGCTCAGAAGGAGTCCACCATAATTACCATTCAAGGAGTAAGGGACGCTGTCGGGAAGCAGACCGGACGATGCTCCGGAGAGTTGGGAGAGTTAGGGATGGGAATAGGGTTAGGATCAAAAGTCTAGGTTAAACATCTTTCACCAAAACACATCAAAGCACATCGTTCACCTCACATATCAGAGTACACCAGACACAGGAGGTTGCCAGTTTGTTGTATTACATGTCTCTATTTACTAGGACAGGGACAGCAGATCAGGAAGATCATGTTCCAGTCCCCTTCTCTGGACCCTTCCTCCCACTTATCCCCTTACCACCCCCTTCGCTTTCTGATTGCCTTCTCTTCTCTATTCCTTATCATTTCCCTCTCCCAAAGCCTCTCCGCCCCATCTAACGCTCACCACCAGGCTCAGCAAGTAACTCCCCCGTCGCAAACCCCACGCCATGCAGATCCTCAAGAAGTCTCGCAAACTCCTCCCTCTCCCTCTCTTGCTCAGCCAAGCTGACATCCTCCAAGAGATCCTCCTGCCTCCCTCCTTCGCGGCCACCCGGACCACCACCACCCGACGGGCCAATACCATTAACACCCGCAGCACCAGCAGCAGACTGCCCACCCTGCTGTTGATGCTGTTGCCACGGCCCATACCCCTGCTGCTGATGTCTCCTCGTTGACGGCTGCTGCTGCCCCGGCCCCTGGGACGAAGCCGACGGCTGTTCGCGGCGGGTATTCCTTATAATCCTCCATGCCCTCCGGAACTCGTCGCGGATGTTGACGATGCCGGCATGAGTCACAGTGCGCGCGACGTTGTGGTCCAGTTCGAACGGG
Organism: Mycothermus thermophilus; assembly: GCF_041956435.1. NCBI lineage: Eukaryota > Fungi > Ascomycota > Sordariomycetes > Sordariales > Chaetomiaceae > Mycothermus > Mycothermus thermophilus. Next base: position 1,351,852 of record NW_027191429.1, read on the forward strand.
TCTTCGATGGCGAAGAGGTAGCGGTAGCGCACCTCTCTCTTGGTACCCTCATGTCCTCCGGCCAGCGTGTTTGCCGACGCGGACGCGTTGTTGTTGTTGTTGTTGTTATTGCCAGGACTGCTGCCAGGCCTGTTGCTGTCGCTTGCGCCGCCGTCTGAGGGCCCCGCGGCGTGGCCGGACGGCATCGGCGCCGGCGCCACCGCCGCGGACGACACTTCGTCGACGACAGTCTTGGCGCCCGTCCAACCTTTAGCTTGCTTGGTGAGCAAGCCGCCAGGCGTGCGGATGCTGAGGACGTCTCGGCCCCAGTCGAAACTGCGGCACGGCACTCGGGACATGGGGTGTCCGCCCTTGGCGTAGTACTCGAAGAAGCCGGAAAGCAGCTCGCCAACGGACTGGCGGTTCTGGTTGATCGCGCCGGCCTGGGCGAGGCGCAGTATCTCCTCCTCATCGCGCCAGAACTGGATGTCCCAGCCTTGAACGCTCACCGTCTCTTCTATCTGCTGGGGTGTCAGGTTGGGATTGGGAGGGCGCTGATGGGCGATCTGCTGCAGATTTGGCAGGACGAATGGCTGCACGACGTTCATCAGATAGTGCAGCACCATCAACACGTAGCCGTAGCTACCAAGCGTCCCCCGATAGGGCGTGTTGATGCGCCGGACCTTGGCCCAATGCTTTACAAAGAGCACCACCGGACGGACTCGCGGGTCGCAGTGAGAGTAACACCTCAGAAGCAATGTGTTTTGGAGGGCCAAGTGCGCCGAAAAGTTGACATCGGCCTGCTGGCCAACGCCGGCCTTGGGAAACTCAAGAGCGCTTTGATAGCGATCCTTGTTCCGATTCGGAGTCGCCGCAGCTGGATCCCCAAGCCGGCGGATATCGGCAAGCAGAGCTGCCGACTCTGGTGAAAGAGGGATTGTGCCGTTCGGATGACCATTCGTAGATCCAGAGCTCACCGGATCTCGCAGCAATTCGATGTATTGACGGACCTTGGCCGCGTCGGCCTCGTTGTAGGCGCCTTTCTCAAGGCAGGTCTCGAAGTCCTTTGCGAGCTGCAAACTCTTGTGTTTGCGGCTCAGAACCCGCAAATTGGTAATTCCGTGGGTCTGCTGGAATGAGCGGACCTTTTCGCGGATGTCAGGATCGGAGATCCCCTCAATGAAATGGTGAATTAAATCGGGCAAGATCAGGTCAAGCCTCGCCCGCCCATCGTGGCCGCCCAGGTCGTGCAGGAGCCGTTGGGTTCTGGCGCAATAGCTCGAAGCCGACTCGTTCGAAGCTTGGGCATGGGTGAGAAGTTGTAATGTCGGGATCTTCTTCAGTTGGTCGGATGCAATCTGCAGTTGCTTTTGGAAGCCCAACGGGTCGCGGCCAAAGTCTGGTCTTTCCTGAAGACGGGCCCAGAACCTCACAGCATTCTCGGCCACCTGCTCTCGGTTCCTGTCCTTTTCCTGGAAAGGGCGGGACTCCCACAGCATGGCGATTTGCTCTCCTTCAATTTGGGTGAATGCCCCAAGGAGAGTTCGGCGACAATCAGGCTTCGTTGTAAGGTCATATCGGTTGAAGGTTGGGTATGACAGCAGGCGATCCCTCAGCTTGGTGTCTGCGAGACCGTCAACAAAGGCCACGATGACCTTGTTGAGGAGAAGAGCATCCTCGTCGTTGAAGTCGGTAATGTTTGAGTGCGTCATGTCGCGGCCTCCAACCTGGCGCAGAAGCCGCTTAGCGGCTCCAAAGTATGCTGAGAGAGAGGCAGACTCGGCTTGCTTGAACGTTTTGAGGCGTTCTTCCACAGTGACGGGCTCTTGGGTGTTGCCATCCTGGACTGTGGGCAGGCTTGCATCTTCCTGAATATCGTCTGCAGGCAAGTTGGCATCTTCGGGAATGTCTTCTTCATCGCTGTTGTCCGAAGTGCCTTTCTCCCACTTGGCTCTTTCAGCAAGAAGCAGCTGTCGGAGTTCTTCCGGCGGCTTCTCGCAGACCTTGAGAATGGGCACGCGTGTCTTGGTAAGAAGGCGTGCACCAAGGCCGACATCAAGGAAAGCCTTTTCAAGGACCCTGGGAATCAGCGAGCCTGGGGCATCCGGCTGAATCCGCGACAGAGGCGAAAAAATGCCAATGTCCAAGTCAGACCCCTTTGTTGCAAAGCCAGAACTCAGGCTACCAAAGCTTCGGAGTTGCACACTCGCAGCGGGAAAGTTCTCGACGCCGTTGTGAGTCCGCTCATGCTCGGCGATAGCTTTCTGCGCAACGTATTCCAGGTTTGCACGGAACCACTCCTTTTCCGCGATTTCTTGTCTGTCGATTTGTGCGTTTGCTACGACGTCCATGCACAGTCGCTCAAGAAGCTCAGCCTGAGCCACGATGTCCTCCTGGAAGGTTTCGGGCGTACGGGGACGGGGGCTCGGAATATCAGCACTAGCCTGGCGCGTGTGTAGGCCATTCTGTCCGTTGAACTGTGGGATGCCGGGTGGGTGGCTCATCCCTCCTCCAGTCAGATAAGGCAGCTTCTGTGCTGGCTGTTGATGGTGAGGAAGACCAGGCGGGCCCCAGGGCGTCTGATCGGGTGGGGCCATCGACATAGGCCCATGGTATGAGAGCGAGGCTTGGTGGCGGGGCCTCGGAGACGGGAACCCAGTGTTGGTGGGAGGGGCGCTGGGCGGAGGGTTGTCCCGGCTGAGGGACCGGGCGGAAGAAGCGGTCGCCAGAGGCGTTTGAAACGTGCGAGGGTGATGATGAACGTTACGTTGGGATGCAAGCGAGCCCGGGCTTGGGAAGCCACGCTGGGAGCCGACATACTGCGGCCGGGGGTCCACAGGAATGGACAGTTGGGCCGACATTTGTCGGCGCTGGGCCTGGTTTGGTCGCTTTCTAGAAGACGCCTTTGGCAGCACGGGGGAGGCAGGTGGAACAGGGCCGGGCGGCGCAAGACCAGGCGATGACGGGCCGGTCGCCACCGGTGCTGGTGCAGCGAGGGGGACGGTGTTGGCGGCGGGGACGGCCGCAGGGACAATAGGTTGGCCTTGAACAGAAGCAGGGTCAACAGGGGCCTCCGCGGCATGACTGAGGATGAGCCTGCGCAGGCGGTCCTCGAGGCCGACGGGCTGATCTTGAAAGTTTGACATTGGTCCAGTATGGTGCGCAGATGTTTCTGTATATTCTTCAGCTTGACAAATGTGAGTCAAGGTCGGTCAGGATCTGTCGCACAAGATGGGTCGATCAATTTGTGTCACCCTAGGATCGGGCTGTTCTAAGGGGTATGCTCTTTCGCTGTTGGGGTGAATGAAAAGAGCCGGGTGAGAAGAAAGGCGTATTAGTGATATGTTCTTGTTCCCTGCGCTTTGACATCCTTCATATGAGTCCCCGAGGTCATTCAGAGCCACTCAAAGGAGCCATCAAATCGTGACGTGGAAGGTTTGACAGGTCGAAGTTTTGAAGGGTTGTGATGGTTCTGGCGTTTGCAGTCGGAAGACGGCGAAATGTGCAAACGGAGAGGGAGTCGGGGATGCAACCAATCCGCCGGTGAGATGCTCTGAGGTGATGATGACGATTGATGAAGATGCAGCGGACTGAATGCTCCGAAGCCCATAAAAACGAGGGTGGTGAAAGTTAGATGTCAGTACTCATAAGAGGAATCCAGGAGCCATGGTGGTAAAGAATGAAAACAAGGACAAGGTGATCAACTCTGCTGGGCCCAAAGTTGGTGGTTGTGAAAATCCAAGTCCCCTCCTGTGTGCCCAAGCGATGTTGAGTGGAAGTCGGAGACTCAGACCCATCGCTGGAGACTGATGCCAAGGGCTGGAGTTGCCGTAATGAGATATGCAACTATCAGAGCTGATGTCATGGATACCCACATACTGACATGGCTGTTGATGTTGGTCTCTCGATTCCTGGAGACGACAGAAAGATAGCAAGTAGTGGCCAAAATTTCTAACAAAACTGACTATAAATGGGAATGGTTCCAGTGTGTACCTCATGTGCCAGACCAAAGCGCAGCATTGTGACAACGGCATCACTTGTATTCAATTATCGAGTCGCTGTTCTCAGCGCCAATCCTCGCGCCGTTCAGTCTGTGGATCCACTGAAGGGAGGCCTGGTCTCTGAGCTGCTGCATCCATGCGGCTCCCTGTCCGCCAGCACTCAAACTCAACTCCCATCACATCGTCATCCAACTCTTCCATCGCCTCGCCGCGAACATCTTTGTCGCCGCTCCCTACAGCCACCCATTGTCGAATCCTCCCGCGACTCCGACCTACATTTCGACCATCCGATTCATCGATCCGTTTTGCGCATTTCCATCAACAACCCGCGCGACGCCCCCGACCACCCATGAAGCGCTAAACGCCAACAGCTCAATACACTTCTCTTTCCCCATCTCTAGACTGCTCGACAGTCGGTTTAAATCCATTCGATCCGGGAATCCACCTACCGCCCGCCATGAGCGCTCCGCCTCCCGCTCCTCAGGGCAATGGCCCTCCTCGCCAAGTTATCCATCACAAATCGACCACCGCGAATCCGTTGGTGGCGAGGAAGAAGCCACGTCCGAAACCTGCTTTGTCGCGTCCACCACCGCCCGGCGCCGCCCCGGCGGTTAGCAAGGGTGGTCCCGTCGTCTCCGGGAAGCCTATTCTCAACGACCCGAACGATCCTGCCATGCGCCAGCTTGCACAGATTCGCGCCCAGAACGGTGGTTGGACGCAGACGCCTCCCGCAAAGTATCAAGACTTCCCGCTCGTTATGACAAAGCGGTCCATGCTTGAAGGCATCCGTCACCACATCATGCGCCTGAACAAAGGCAAGGGAGATCCGGGCAGGGCCAAGGGTGATGCCGTCGTCGATATCACGAACCAGGACCAGTTTCCCAGGCCCGTGACATTGCTCCGGCGGGATCCTAGACTACCGCCCGCCCACCGCATGGTCACGGCCAAGGAGGAGCCGACGCCGCCTCTCGATCCGGCTGCCGCTGCCGAGTACGAAAAAGCTCGCCAGCTCAAGGCCGAGAAAGAGGCCCAGCGCGCACTCGACCAAGCCCAGATCGCACCCGTACTTCGGAACGCGAACGAGACAAAGACGAATAAAAAAGAAGACAAGAAAAAGGACAAGCCCATTGCATTTTACGGCCGGAACACGGACATGCAAAAGAAGGAATCCAAGATCCATTACGAAGAGACTTGGCCGTGGCATCTCGAGGACGCTGAGGGCAAGTCCGGCGTGTGGGTCGGTTCGTACATTGCGAGCCTTTCCGATCTCAACGTCGCTCTCGTTATCGACGGCGCACGTTTCCGCATGATCCCCCTCGAGAGGTACTACCGGTTCGACGAAAAGCCAAAGTTCGAGACCTTGTCCCTGGATGACGCGGAAAAGATGATGTACGAGGTGAAGGAGATCAAGCGCTGGGTTATGAAACAGAAGGATCAAGAATTGCTCGAGAAGGAAAAGCAAGAGACGCGTCAGTTCCTGCGCGGGCCCACCCGAGTCAAGACGGAGAGCGAGACGTCTCGTCTCGCCCGTCGCTCCGAGCGCCAGGACGACTTTGAGCTCGATATGGAAGGCGACGAGTTCCAGGACGACGACGAGGCTCCCGGGTTTGAGCACGACGAGGATGAGGATGCCAAAGAGGCCAAGGAGCGTATCCGTCGCGAACAGGTGCAGGCCAATACGTTCGGTGAAGGTGATGATGCCAAAGTGGAACAAGAGGAACGCGAGTTGCAGCTTGAGAGGTTGCGCGCCAAGATGTTTGGCAAGCAGACAGTCAAAACTCTTAAGAAGCTCGAGCACGTCGAGAACTTTGACGACCTCGAATCCGGTTCCGAGGAGAATAATCCCTTCACAGATGCTTCGGTAAGTTCTACCGCAGGGCGCTCCCCGGCGCCCGCCGTGCTCGTTGTTGAATTAACACCTCCCAGGCGTCCGACGAGGAGGATTCGGACGACGAGGAATCGGAACGCGAGGACGATGACGCCAAGAAGGCTGCCCAAGGCGCATCCGGGGCCAACACCAAGGGCAATACGACGCCGTCCGGCCGGCAAAAGGCAGTCGACGCGCTCAAGAAGGGCAAGCTCAAGCGCCCCGGGTCGCCCAACATGTCCGAGTCGAGCGACAACGAGGCGGCGCGGAAGAAGCTCAAGACGGTCACGGGCAAGAGCTCCGTCGTGCCCAGCCGCGGCGGTACCCCCATCCCGGGCCGTCCCAAGCCGCCGGCCTCGGCCATGAGCGATGGCGAGGCCACCGCCGGCGAGACTTCGGATGCCGGCGCCAAGCTGAAGCAGAAGCTCAAGGTCAAAGCGGTCATGCGCCCAGCCCAAACTCCCTCGGGCTCTCGCGCCGCCAGCCCCGCCCCTAGTGGAGGTAAGTTTGACTCCGTATCTTCCATTATCGCCTTTCTATTCTAACCCTTGCTATTCCCAGCCGCCACAGCTTCCACCGCAGCCCCCGCTGCCGCCGCCAAACCCAGCGGCACCAGCACCACAGCCACCTCGCCTGCCGGCTCCCCTCCCCCCTCATCGGCACCAGGCGGCCAGGCGCCGGACAAGATCACGCCCAAGGAAATTGCCGACGCCATCAACCAGCACGCCAAGGACGGCATCAGCCTGTCGGCTCTGTTCCAGATGTTCCAGAAGCGCATCAACAAGCCGGGGCACATGTCGAAGACGGAGTGGATCCAATGGGTCAAGAGCTATGCGGTCTATGGTCCGGACAAGAAGTTGAAGCCCAAGGCGGGGGCGGTTCCGCCTTCTTCGTAGAGGAGGGGTGGCGGAGGAAGAGGAGGTGGTGGTGGGGTGGAGTTGTTGTCGTCGCCGGTGAGTGAGGAGGAGTAGAGAAGATGGAGGAAGGAAGAAAGAAGGCGCTGGTGGAGAGGCGGAGGAAGGCGAGGGAAGGAGATGGGTTTGGACTAATAATGAAGGGGGATGGAGGGAGAACGTTGTGTGCCAGCGTAGTGTTGCGCGATGTAGTTGGGAGGTGAGAAGAGGGTACAGATGCACCATCACCAGCCGCAGCAGCAGCAGTAGCGGCGGCAGCTGCAGCGGAAGTTTCAGTTGAATGAGCCAGGCTCGGTCAGAGACAAGCAGTCAGCGATTGAGATGCACATGAGCGGGAAATGAGGCGGCTATTGTTTGTATTCAAGAGCTGCGGCATATTTACCGGTTGTTTTTTGTTTTGGTCTTTCTTGCGTTGTATTCTGGTTCTGGGTTTTAGAATGAAGTTGGAAGGGTTGAGCTGGGTTTAATGTTGCTCCCCCGATACATTCTCACAATTGTAGTCTCATCATGATGCCGTGGCAGGTTGGCTGTGATGATCTTGCTGGGCTTGATGATGCAAGTCGATGCGCTAGCTACTGCGGCTGCGGCTGTGCTGGCTGTTACCAGGCTTTCCTTTTCCAATGACAATTCCTTCCTGAGGCTCTGACTTTCTCCAAGGACATCAGGTAGGTACTGTATGTATGTACATACATACCCTACCGAATGAATGATGGTGCCCGACTCAGCCTCGCGCGGGGTCCTGCTGCGTGCGTGCAGGATGGAATATAAGTTCAATAACCCCCCGCTTGGGGAGCAAGGCATCTCCCGTGGCTGACTGTTGTTTCTTGCTTGTTGTTGGGATTGTCCAGACACAGAACCAAGTTTCTTTTTGGGTCTTCACAGTCATCAACGTCATCTCAGGGGTTGTTGGAATAGGGGTTTTTCACATCATTTGACTCCCAGATTTCAGCATCATGGGCGGCCAGCACCATGGCAAACCCGAGCCCGAACCAAGCTCTCCAAGATGCCTTCGTATCGGCGAAGGAAAACTTCCTTAAAAAGCTGACGCCGGCAGCCAAGAAGAAGTTTGACATCTCCACGCTTAATACTCTAGACGATGTGAACGACGCGATACGTGCCATAGAACAGAAGCAGGCAAAGAGCAAGGGGCTTCGAGGGCTCAAGAAGATCCGGCCCTTGCTTGATGGGTTGCAAGCGTACAAGGAAGTGGTTGATACATTTGCACAGGTTCAACCGGAGATTCTGTGCCTTATCTGGGTATGGAACCGTCCCATTCTGATCAGTGATATGGTGAATGGATACCTAACTTACATGTCATGATAGGGCCCTCTCAAGTTCTTGTTGATTGCCGCGAGCGCGCTACAGAGCTTGTTTGACAAGATTTCTGAGGCTCTACAAGATGTTGGAGGCACCATGCTCTTCTTCAAGTACAACGACATCCTCCCTGGCAATCCCCATATCCAGGAGGTGTTAGGAATGTTCTATGATGACATCCTCAGACTCTATGCTGAGCTGCTCAACTTCGCCACGAGAAACGGTATGTCTCGGACTGCCTGGGTAGCGAATGAGAGTAGCTGACCACGCCCTGTCAGGCTTACATGCACTGGTGATCGAATCACTCTGGGGGCCTGTCCGCCGCGAGATCAACATTATCCGATCAGACATCGAGAGGCACACGACGCTGCTCAGGGACACCGTGACCATGGAGGACATCAAGATGGCTCAGAAGGATCGACAACTGGCCGACGAGTTCGGAAAGAATGAGATCTTCAACGCGATCTACAGCGAGCTGCAACCCGAGAAGTATGACGAGAGGCTGCTTGGCATTCTCGAGAAGGCATCCAAGGGCTCAGGCGCATGGCTCGATGGCAATGACTGGTTCAAGAGATGGCAGGATCAGGATGATCAGTCTGTTCGCTGTCTCTGGGTTCGTGGCATTCCTGGCGCTGGTAGGTTCTTGTTGTCGTTCGCCATTCCATCGCCCTTGAGTTGCAACTGCTGAAGTACTAACACATTATAAAGGCAAAACATACTTGACCGGGAACATCATCAAGCGCTTACAACGGGATGGGAAGCTCGTCCTTTTCGCCTTCCTTTCTCATGAACAACAATCGGACGGGAGGACCATGAAAATCCTCCATTCGCTGATCTTCCAGGCCCTGAAAAAGCGCCGCGACTTGCGACGATGGCTCATCGATTCGAACAGCGCACCGCTGCCCGGTCCGAATGACGATTTACAGCAGTGGCTTCAAGAGCTGGACACCGACAAGCTGTCCAAAGACGAAGATTTTGTCAAGAGTCTCCTGTGCACGATTTTGGAAAACGCTGGCCCAACCTACATCGTCCTTGATGGATTGGACGACTCGAGGAACACGCCTGGGGGAGATTGCTCGCTACCATGATCGAGGTCAACAAGAAGTGCAGCGATTCCAAACTCCTCCTCGGCAGTCGAGAACTTCCAGGTATTGCTTCAGAACTTGAGGAATGCGAAAGTTTTGGCGCCATTCGAGTCAACGAGGGCAACTTGGAAGACATACGGGAGTATGTTCGAGCGGAGAGCAACGCCATCCTGGCCAGGCTTAAGAGGCGGCGCGCACCAGCCGAAGCGTTGGTCAGCATCGGCCAGGCTTTAGAGTCAGTGGCAGATAGATCTGAGGGTAGGTTTACTCTCCATTAGCATTGTTGGCCGGGTAACTAACTCCTCAAGGCATGTTCCTCTACGCGAGGCTCGTTATGCAGCTGGTCAAAAGCTACGGAACTGTAGAGGAGATACAGGCCCAGGTTCAGGAACTCCCAAACGGCTTGGACGAAGCGTAGGAGTGCACCAACCAACCACCCTGGCAAGTTTTGAGGTTTCAGCTGACGAGATGGTGCTTTAGAAACGGCCGTATCATTGCGGCTATCAAAGAGACTAGCAACGAAAAACGTCAGCATGTCGCGTTCCAAGTTCTGATGTGGCTCGCATGCGCCCAACGACCGTTGTCTGAGCGTGAGATACTGCAGGCTCTCGCTGTCAACATCGGCGCAGAGGATTTTACAAGAGGTCGTGAGGAGTGGCGCGACATTTGCGAAGATTGTGGCCCCATCATTGAGGTTGTTGATGGGGTAGTGCACTTCGTGCATTTCTCCGTGAAAGAGTATGTACCTTACCTATCTTATTGCTCACGTCCCTTATGACGAGCCTCCAGAGTGGCTAATTCTCATGATTAGATACCTCCTCGGCAAAGAGAGCGGCAACTTCTTGAGGCTATCCAAGGCCCACCTGAGCATGTGGCGCACATGCGCTTCATACCTGGTGTTCTCCTCACTGGATGTCCTCTTCTCGACAGATCCCAACAAGGTTGACCTCCCGAATCGAATCCTCAACGGGGATTTTGTCTTCTTTGAGTACTCCTCGTTAAACGTCCTGAAACATGTCTCCTCGTGGATTCAAGACAGTCCTGAGGACACCTCAATTTCTGAAGCTACTCGGCTCCTAAAGCAGCTATTCGAGAGTCGGCAAAACAAGGTCTTCAGGAACGCCGTCGTTCCTCCTTTTTACTTGAAGATCTTTGAATCCTTCCAGGAGGACTCAAGTCTTCAATCCCTTCTCTCCAGCGCCGAACATTTCTGGCGCGGGGCGAACATGAACCTGATAAGTGTGGATGGTATGTACATACTCATGTGCTGAATTCTTCACAGACCGTAATACTTTGTCGATTGAAGGCGTATTTGGCGTGGCTAACGATCCCACTCCACGACAGAGACAGGACACAGCTCCAAGGATCCCCTCACACTCTTGTCTGGTCTTGCAACATTTCGACGGCATCTGGAACGGATGTATTGTAACCAATGTCCTTCCGCCAATCCTTGTCAGACATGTAAAACCCTCAACGACAAGTACGGGCCGCCACGATATTGCTGCAAAAGATTCTCCTGTCCCGCCTTTTCCCACGGTTTTCCGACCCAGGAAGCCCGAGACCGCCACCTCATGAGCCACACACCGATCATCTACTACTGTTCAGTGTCGGGTTGTCTCTATGCGAAAGAAGGATTCAAGTCGAAGACCAGTCTTTCTAAACATATGAAGTTGGCACATGGGGAGTCCGAGACTGCCAACCACCTGACCGTCGGTAGTATTCCTGCTTCCAACCCTCCATCATTCGAGGTCCAGCTCAGCATGTTCAAGGCTGCAATTATCAACAAAAACTACGATTCCGTGAAGCAAATGGTTCAGGATACTGCACTTGAGGACTTCCTGCTCAAACCCCCCGTTCAGGATATCTATTCCAGGGCTCGTGTGCTTTGCAACCTGGCCAGCCACTACTCGTCAGTGGAGATTTTATCACTTCTTTTCAACTACCGTCCTGTTCAAGCGGGACGTCCGGAGATACTTGATGAGGCGTTGCACTTTGCCATTGAAGCCGAAAATTTTGCGAATATCAAGCTCCTTCTTTCCCGTGGCGCCAACATCCTGTCAGACGTCGGCTTCTTAAACGAATATACTTTCGAAACCTATCCGAGTTTCTCAATTCAGCCAACCGCATTGTTTCGTGCCTTGGTGCATTGGAATGCTGATTTGATGCTCTTTTTATTGCGCGATTGTGGTGTCCAGCTCCCCGAGAAATGGCCAGCGGACAAGAAGACCAAGGCCCACATTGGTCAGATATTTCAGCCACGGCATCTCTCAAAAGCCAGCTTCGACGAGCTAAAACAACGGTTTGATGCGATGAAGCCGTACATTATTTGGCCGGAAGCATATGAAACTGGCGTGGTCTTCGCTGCCCGACTTGGATTACCGCACGTTCGTGTCTGCCTTGAAAACGGCGGGAATATCAATGGGATGTTTCGGGGTGCCACCCCACTATATAGCGCAGTTCAGAGGGGCAATGCAAGTGTCGTGAAGTTCCTACTGCAGCACGGAGCAGATCCTAACCTCAGAGATACAACGGATCGAAAGCGTGGAGGCAGAAGAAAAGATATAAGGGATCTGAATGGGATGCGCGTGATTGAGGAGTCTTTTGGCCTTCCGTGGACCGAGATTGTACGGAGGATTCAAGCTGGGGAGGATCTGGTTGAAGTTCTGGGCACAAACAAAAGCAACGATAGCGAAGATTCTATAGAGGCCGAGTGAATGAGTTCTGAGTTACTAGATTTCAGGTTTAACCTACGTACTTCAGCCACTGGAATAGTCTTCAGTGCCATCAAGCTGCTGTCGACAACCCTCAGCCGTGATCCAATCCTAACAAGAAATTAGCATCTGAAATGACTCCGAAAAATAACCTCGAGTGTCCTGTCCTTCCTCACCTTAAGCAAAACCTTAGCCATCTGCTCAGCTACAACTAACCTTTGCCCCATGGACGCAGCAACAAGGTCTTTCTTTCCTTTTTGAATGCTTAAGAGATACTATGAAGCATGGTTGGCATAAAGTTCTTGTCAGAAAACAGGTTCATGAGACCCGAGACTCAAGTTTCGAATGATAATATCAAAAGATTCTTTTCACTTACACGCTCCACTGAGTCAGCACCATCAACCACATACCGAATCTTCCGCACCTGGTGCGTCTGCCCAAGCCGGCCAACACGATCGAAAGCCTGTTGCTCTACGGCTGGGTTCCAGCCCGGCTCTACGAGGTGGACCCTCGTAGCCATGGTAAGATCAATCCTGTGGACGCAGGGAGGTGGTAGTCAGAAAACCGCATCATTCCCACTAGTTATACGGCTTCCGGTTATTTCTTTTTAATGCTCACCCGACTGCAGCACTCCCCAAAGATGCGAGCAACACATTACAGTACGGCTGATCCCGAAACTGTCTCAACGCATCACGCCGCTGTCCGGCCGACTTAGTTCCATCAATTCTCTGGAAGCTAATTCCTTCTGATCGAAGGGCTTTCGCAATCAAGTCAAGCATGCCCGTCCATGCAGAAAATACGACACTAATTAATGGCAGGGTCAGTTTGCTGGGTCTCGTCCACATTTCTCACAAGGGAACACACCTCTTCTCTGGTGGCCTGCCCGCAGCTACGGCTTCAATCCGATCCTTGTTTAGATTAGACAGCAGGGCCTTCACCTTGGATGATGGTTTGTACCGTCCGACATCCAGGGAGGGAGTATTAGAAGCCAATCCAGAAGGGCCCGCCTTCTGTATCAAGTCCCAGCGTAGAGGGCACTTCTGGACTGTCTCTTCGTCGAGATTATCTTCGCGTCCTGCCCGTGGTTCTTGCAGGAAACAGCGGCACGACTGACAGATTTGATGCCCGCATTCGAAATCGTCCAGCTCTGTCTCATTTCCGTCAACTGTACACAGCTCACCGCCACAGCGTTCGCATGCCTCAGGCCGCACCGACACATCCTCAGCATCAAAATCTTTGGCCTTGTCAAGCCATTCGCGCAATGCTGCCGGCAGCAGATCGATCCCATGGTCACTGACCTGTCTCAATCGTAGAATAAGCTGAAAGTGCAGGTTGCTTTTTCTGGTCCTGTTGTTATCGCTTTCCATATTGAGTGCTTTGCCATATCGTAGTTTGACGAGGTCATACACCCTGCGCTCCTCCTCGTCCAGATAGACTGAGCACTCGTGCTCAATCGGCGGTGGCGGTAGCAACTCTGGGTGCTCCTTGGACAGCATCGCCTTTGTGCGACGGAGAGCGATGCCGCTGATTAGTGTCCTCAGGCGCTTCCAGCCTATGTCATTTGACTGGTCAATTGGATTGAGGAACACCCAGCGAAACTTGGCAAAGCTGTCGAATGGGTGGACGCGAAGAAATTGGACCAGCGCAGCAAGATCCTCGAGGCTGTTCTGGATGGGCGTTCCGGTCAGGCACCAGCGGTGATACCCCTCGAGATCATAAACAGCTCGAAATCTCTTTGAAGATCGATTCTGTATTACATGGGCTGTTAGGTCGCTAGTTAGTTGTCCGTTACCTGTTTCTCGGGTTCTCGCGCTGAATAGTAATACGAGCATCAACATACCTTCATCGAGCACGATGCGGTGCCAGACAATTATCTGGAGAGGACTTTGCTCCTTGCGCTTGGTACCGGAAACATGCTCGGCGCGAATGGTGTCATATGTCGTTAAGACAATGTCAAAAGTCCGTAGAGAATCTGCTGTATGCTTCTGTCTCTGTGGGCCATGATATACAGTAACTCGGAGGGTGTTCTTCTTGAAGTGCCTAGAAAACGTAGTGAGCGTTGAGGCTTTGAGAGACTTTGTCGACTCCGCCAACCTACTTTTCTATCTGGTCTTGCCATGAGGTGAGCGCTGGAAATATGGCTGTCAGCATCCATGAGGCATAGGAGTTGTGATATAGCCCTCCTTACTTGACAGGGGTGAAACAACAAGAGTTGGCCTGCTCGGTGTCGACTCTTCAGGAGCTCCTCGGACCACGGATCCGGCAATTAATGCCAGTGTGGTGAGTGTCTTTCCAAGACCCATGTCCTTGATGAGAACCCTATGTTAGTGGTGTCTGTTTGAGTTGGAATGGGGATGAGGATGCGTACATCTGCAAGGATCCCACCAAGGCACGGTTTACATTTACCGTAGGCTATGCCTCCCGTTACTTGGTTCTCAAACCTCATCATAGGGTTAGTTTCGCAAGTTCACATTTGAAACGATCCTATTCCTTACCGTGGTCTTGAGTTTTCCTCAGTCTTGTCAATCCAAACTGCTGGAAACTGAGGGTTGCGAAGAACTCCTGATTCCTTCTCAACCATCATTGCAAGCGCCTTCAGCTGGTGACTGTAACATCATCAGTGAATATTAATCCGTTCATGTGATAGACGAGAACACGCTGTGACCTACTCTTTCAACGGGGTGCTCAGCATGTCACTAACATCAACCCTGCGAACGATCTCGGGGCCGGCCGCTGAGTCTAACAGTTTGTTGACTTCAGACAGATGATGATCGGACAACTCTGACGGGCGAACATGGTCATCTTCAGGATTATCGTCTGCATGCCACATTGGCGTGGACCCATCCGGATTTTGAATGAAGCACTGTGGGTTGTAGTAAACGAGGGCGCCAACATCTGACGCGCTAGGTTGTTGGAGGAAACAGTCGTGGTCAAGCAACATGTCGCCGATGGAATCGGCGTGTGACCGGAGTCCATAGACAACAACCTCCAGCACCCCAGAGGGCTTCAGACGCGAGGAAAGGTGTACCGTCTTGTCTGCAAGCAGGCGACCCAAAGCCTGTGCTGCATTTGCATGTGTGAACATCCCGAGATAGTGTTCGGTGGCCTTGTCACAGATGAATGTGAGCCTTCCGTAGGCCTTGACGGATACAAGTCTATTTCCCTTGGTCTTAGCAGTTTTGTCACGGCGCTGCCCCTTGGTGGCATTGCATGTGCTTGACTTTAAAACCTCCGGTTGGAGTGCAAGATCCTCGATGAGAAGCTGGGCATTCCAAGGTCAGTAACCAGGCCATGACTGAGAGACAACTACACTTGTGTTGGGCATTTAATAATTGTGTCCTCTTTACTCACCAAGCCAAAGCATGTATCATATGCCTCCTCTGCTTCTCTCATATCGTCACGCTTGTGGGAGAATGTAGGATCGGCTGATTCAGGTGACCCTGGAGCCCTCACGCCAGTTTCATCCCCGTTCCCCCCTCGGGCAAGAACCTGGCTGTTATCAGGAGTATCCACCCAAAAACTCTCTTTCTCACTGGAAGTGGCATCGATCATATCAGCATCTTCGTCCATGACGCTGCGAATGCCAACCACGAGTGTTGGAGGATCCTGTGGAATGGGCAGAGTGGTCATGGTTGTTGACACTTCCCCAGCCGTTCCTCCAACACCGCAAAGTTCTTGAGCTGTGCGTCTCGCAGCAATCTCTCGGGTCTCTTGGGCACTGGGACACAGGTCCATTGGTTCGGTATCCTTGTTCACATCCTCATTCTGCCCCTTCGAGTCGATCCGTCTGTCTTGGGGACTTTGCGCAGAAGCCGGGCTTTCTTCCCCTGCTGTCCACGAACGGGGCGTGGGCGAAAGATATCCATTGCGTATGTAAGCCGGCAAAGGTGTTGAACTATCGTTATTTTGATGCGGTGTGAGAAATTCAGAGTTCAGGGGTGAACCAGGTATCGAATCTTGCCAGCTTGAGCATGATCTCTTTGAGGGGGTTCCTGGGTCCAGAGGCTCTTCGGCGCGTCGTTTCTCCATGGTGAATTAGTAAAGACGAAGTAGTATGCACCCATCTAAAACGAAGGATGAATGGACGTCCAAAATGACCAAAATCTCGAACATTCAAGGAACCAAGAGTTCAAGAGGGAAGGACTTGCGCAGCCCAACTTGAGGAAGAGCGAGTTCTGGAGCTCAGCCTTGCCCAGCCACGGATCATGCACAGTACGAAGTGCCCGAGGCTTCCTCCTGCATCTTGGCCCATCCAATGTCCTCACGTCCCACATACAGCCTCCCATACACAGCGATTCCAATGTTTTCTCGTTCCATGATTAAAAATACACGTCTGGTTGGCCTTCGTCGGTAATCCCAATTCGTCTCAAAGCATTCGTTGTCCAGGAAACGGGAACTGGAAAAGGGGTATCAACAATGATGGAACTGAAGGGTTAGGGTACGAAAGAACCCCAACCCTTGGTTTCGCAGCACCAGGCACCAGGCACAGGCCCAGTGATGTCATCCTGGTTGCCTTGCCCCGCCCACCACAGGCTCCAAACTGAAACTCCAAAGCTGCCCACATCATCACCTTAGACCTTCAACAACCCAGCCAAACACGAATATCAAAAACCGCTCTTCCAGATTTTGAGATTCTCAACCCCAATCCCACATAGGCAAATTGACCACGGAGCAGTGAGTCGCCTGCTGTCAACCCGCCCTCTATCCCTCGAATCCTTACTTAATCTGACTCCCATCAACCTTCAGCCGAGACCTTCCTACCGTATCCAACAAGCGACAACAGAACACAACCCAACCACAACCTCTACTCTCACCCACCACATCAACCAACCAAACCACCAAAATGTCCCACCCCGCCGACCCTCCCTCCACCGCGCCGTCCTTCATCCCCCTCGAAGCCAACCCCGAGCTCCTCACCACCCTGCTCCGCAACCTGGGCCTCTCCCCCGCCCTCTCCATGCACGACGTCTACTCCCTGACCGACCCGTCCCTCCTCGCCTTCATCCCGCGCCCCGCGCTCGCCCTGCTGCTCGTCTTCCCCATCTCGGCAGCCTACGAATCCCACCGCCTGGCCGAGGACGCGTCCCTGGAACCCTACGCCGGCAAAGGCGCCGCCGAACCGGTCCTCTGGTTCCCGCAAACCATCCGCAACGCGTGCGGCCTCATCGGCCTGCTCCACGCGGCCAGCAACGGCGACGCGCGCGGGTTCGTGCAGGACAACACCGACCTGGCGCGGCTGATCGCCGCCGCGGAGCCGCTCGGTCCGGAGGAACGGGCACGGTTGTTGGAGCGCGACGAGGCGCTCGCCAAAGCGCACCGCGCGGCGGCCGAGAAGGGGGACACGGCGGCTCCCGATGCGAAGGATGATGTGGATTTGCATTACGTGTGTTTTATCAAGGGGAAGGACGGGGCGTTGTGGGAAATGGACGGCCGGCGGAAGGGCCCGTTGAGGAGGGGCCAGTTGGACCCCGACGAGGATGTGTTGAGCGAGAAGGCGTTGACGTTGGGGCCGCTCAAGTTTTTGGAGAGGGAGGCGGCAGATTTGAGGTTCAGCTGTGTGGCGTTGGCGGGGAGCTTTGATTAAGGGTTGAGGATGGGATTGTCTTGCGCAGGAAAGGTGTTAGGAAGGGGATGGTGTTTGCAGGGCAAAGGACATACCCCCGATGTATCGCCATGATGTGACTTGTCTTGAGCTTCGTAATGATCTCATGATAGAAACGGTCGGGCTCGGAAAGCAAAACCATGATGAAAACAAGAGAGTTAAATAAATACAAAACTATCTCGTGTCGCAGACGTTGGCCTCATCCGGAGATCCCCAACCCAACCTAGAACTAGAAGCCATGATCATAGTAACCTACAGGGTATCAAATCCGGTAAATCCATCTAGCCTTCCTGCTCGTGTTATCCGCATGATGAACCATTCCACTTTCCTACTCCCTCTCCATAGGTACCCCCTCCGCTGCCCAGAGGATCTGGCCAGACTCCGAACCCAGAGATATCCCCTCCCCTCCCCAAAACCGTTGAAAACACCGCCAGACTCCATGCCGTTACTGTACAAACCCAATCCAGAGAAAAGAAAAGAAAAACGAGTGTATTACCTCCCAGTCCTTCTTCATGCATCCCCTTCCCCAAGCCCATTTCCATGCCCAGACAAAGAATAACAACGCCATGAAGCACCTTTTCCTTCTCCTTCAAGCAGCATCAACCCTCACTACCGGCACAGCTGAAGCCGAAGCCGAAGCAGCTCCTGCCGCCCCGGCCCTCCGCCGCATCATGGCAGGCGTCGGCTGCCCGGCAAGGCGCCGCGCCTTCTTGATGCGCTTGCGCATACGCACGGCCGTCGCCACGCGGTCATCTTCGTCTTCATTGTTGTTATCTTCGCCGTCGTGGTTGTCCTTGGTCGCCTTGTTGTCGTTGTTGACTTGGGCAGTGGTGGCCAACTCCTCATCGTCGACGTAATCCGCTTCATACCCCGCGTCCTCCGCAGCAGCGGCGGCGTCGCTGTTCGGTAGGTCAGCGGTTTGTCGTCTCCTGATGGTCTGTTCCCGCTCGCGACCAGCCGATCGCGTGGAGGGCTTTTTCGTCTTCTTCGCTACCACCGGCGCCGTCGCAACATCCGTCTCACTCCCAATTACATATTCCTCCTCATGATGATGATGGTGGCGGTGATGATGCCGATGATGTCCACAACAGCAACAGCACCCTCCGCTCCCAGCCTCCTGCTCATGCACCTCGCTTCCTCCCAGCCCAACCAGCGACAGCACCCTCCCACCTGCATTCCCACCGCCAACGAGCGGCGACGAATACCCCACCGGGCTCGTCCCGGGCGACGGCGACGGCAGGGGCAACACATCCGTCAGACCAGGGAGTTGTATACCCTTCCTCCTCCCCGCGGCGACAGCCAACCTTCCGCCGCCGCAACCGCCGCAGCACGACTCACCCGCGTCGCAACCCGGGTGCTCATGGCCGCCAACCAACCAAGCATCGTTCAGGAGCAGCTCCTCCTCGCCGACAGCCGTCGGCCGGCGGGGGGCTGCGCCACCTGAGAGCGACTCGGCGTCGGTGGAGAGGTAGTCGTCGATGTTGAACGAGTCGGCATCATCATTATCATTCTCATTATCCTTGCTGTTGTTATTATTGTTGTAAGTGTCGTCATCATTCTTGACAGTGTCAGGAACGGCAACGTCCTTCAGATCGACCGAGGTATTCGCCGTGTGCAGCGAGGCGGAGCAATTCGCGTTGTTGCTTCTGCTGCTGATGATGCTGCTGGCGCTCGTCGTTGTCGTCATCATACTATGTGCCGTGCTGCCGCTGGCGGCCGTGATGCTGCTCACGACTGTCGGCGCAGTCGGGCTGCCTGAGGAGGCGGACCAGCCGCGGGTGGTGCGCGTGCGGATCGGCGGTGGGAAGGCGTCGCTGCTGTTGGTTGTTTGGTTGGTGCAGCACCCGGAGCAGGTGGTGGGGGTTCTGGGGGTATCATCGGCGGTGCGGCTTGCCGCGCGGCGGGCGGCGATTGTGGGGAGATGATGGTGATGATGGCAGTCACCGGCAGAGCGGTCAAGTGAGGAGTGAGTGGTGGATGCTGTCCTGGGACGATGAGGGGAGGATGGCGAGGCGGAGCATGTGCGGATGGTGCCCAGGCTGTGTTTTCGTGCTGCAAGGCTGGAGAGCGGACGATGGTGGTGCTGGTGGATATGTTGAGCGTCATCGTCCTGGTCACCGGCAAAGTCATCCGCTCCATCCTCCTCATCAGCAAGATCACGCCGGGCACGGGCGGTAGGAATGGTCGGAGCCGGCGCTGCTTCAGGAACTTCGGGCAGGACGGTGGCGGACATCTTGTGCGTCGAGGGGAAGCCAAAATCTAGCTTCTCGAGGTCTGCCGCCAGAGCCCCAGGCGAGAGAGGACCGGTCATTTCTGCCCGTGATACGGGCGAGACGCTCCGCTCGCCAAATGATGGAGGGACGAATGAGCCAACGGACTGACTCCGATTGGGCCCTCTACCCCGGATATATCGAGGACTGCGAGCGCCGAGCCGACCTCCGTTCTGAATCTCCTGGAGCGAGCGAAGCGACCTCCTCCGGGAGGCAAGTCCGTAAGAGCCATTGCTCAGGCTTCCCTGTCCGGCATGCTCCTCTGCTGCCTCTCCCACGGCGAACAATTCCGACCTTTTATCCTTAAAACTAGCTCCCGAGCGTGCCTGGTAGAATGCCCGGACATGCTCCGAGCTCAGGTCAAATCCGTTCTCACCCATATTCCGCTCGGCAACATCCTCGCCATAGTCCCTGGCTCCAGATGCCTGGACGCGAGCACGGAAATCGGCCGGGCGGATCTCAGACTGAGCATCCAAAATATCCTTGAAGCTAGGCTTTCCGTCGTTCTTGATGGGAGTAACCCTTCCGAGCCCGGAGGTGCGGCGAACAGCGCTGGTCATGGAAAAGGCGGTATTGGTACTGCTGATGCCGGAAGCCCTCGAGTCCGGACGGGACCGAGAGACGCCGGCGGCGCTCTCAGGCCTGGCAACGACGCGGAAACCCAGCGATGAGGACGACCTCTTGTTCGGGACAGGGCGGGGTTCGGCTGGGATCATCTCCGGCTCGGGAACCCGGGCAATGCCCGGCGCCGGGGCAGCCAATTCCTCCTCTTCCTCAGAGACCGTTGGTAGAGAAACCTGGGATGCATTGATCTCCTTCTCAAATTGTTCCTCGTGGAAAGATTCCCGGCTTCGATTGTCGTATTCTTGGGGTCTGGTGACGGGGGCTGGACCACCTGAGTCATGTGTAAGCTGAGATGTATCTTCCGGACAGGTGAGGAGGGGTCAAATCATACTTCGCACGCGAACCTTGGGAGACAAGGACGGAGTATAGGGCGGGGCTCGGACGGTCTGCTTGTCCCTGCCCTTCTTCATGAGAAAGCTAAACAGGCCCATGGTGACGGATGGCCGCCATCCACGGGCGGTTCGGGATCTGTGAGAATGGTGTTGCTCCGGCTGTGCCGGTTGGTGGTTGTATTGGTGAGGGTTGTGGATTTTGGTTTTCTCGCTGTGTGTGTGTCTCAAGGACCACTGCGCTTACACAGACACAGCATGCATCCGAGGAGGGGAGAGACACCGTAAGAGGAGCACGATGACGGTCACGCAAAAGGGAAGAGAAGGGAGGGGAGGAAAGCTAGAGAGGGTCGGTAGGTAAAGAGATCAGACGAGCTACTGCCTAGTAGTTAAAAGATTAAGAGGGGACAAAAGAGCCCCCAGGTTCCATGCAGATCTGACTGCGCATCTCGCCGGGCCGGGGGGTGTAAGATGGGGAACGTAACACGCTATCGCAGGTGGACAAGGAGGGGGACCCCTGGCACTGACACGCCTAACGGGAGGCGCCCCTCTCACCCGTCAATTGCGACGGTGGTCCGGAAACTTGGGGACTGCAGCAGAGCGTCATTCCTACGGCTGAGGAATCCTCAAGCAGTGAGGTGCCGAGGTGGTACCTGAGAGCTGACCTGCAGAGGCCCAGGATAACGCAGTACCACCTCGCATGCGTGCCTGCAGAGGGGCAAGGCAAACGGAAGGAATGCCGATGGCTGGATAGAGTTACAGTTCCAGTTCCAACCTTGGGCTGTGCATGCTATCTGCCGTGTCTACGACGTATGGATATGAATCTATGTACCAAGGACTCTAAGTATAGATATGATGTAGATGACTCGACGGAGAGTTCACGCAATGCTCCGTCAGAGACACAGGTACTACGTAGCAAACGGCGCAAGACGGATGACTGCCTCGACGACGGTGTCCTCCTGGCTTTTGGGCGTTTGTTTCTGTCGGTCTGCAGATGCAGCCTGTCCTGCAGGTGAGCGGTTGTCAAGGGTGTTCCCTTTTGCTACAGAGGAGGAGGGGCCTAGCGTGCGCAGCAAACGCGAAGAGATGGAAGATGCAACAAGACGAGAGTGGCGGACAAGTGAACACAAGTCGTCGCTGGCGCTGCAACATGCAGCCATGGCGTCTTCGACAAACAGTCTAGCGCCGATGCACAGGCTTCTGTGCAAACCGGACAGTCCTGGATTGTCCCGGAATGGATAATGGGGTTGTCCCTCTTGGGCATCGTCTTGTTGCAAAACTTGTCCGTGCGGGCCCATCTGCCGTGTGCACGACCGGCGACGACTACTCCGAACGGCGGGGTTTGCGAGCGAGAGCGACCCCAAGAACGACGACGTCAAGAGGTTTGTTGGAGGTTGGTTTGAGACAGACGGCTACAACACAACGTCGGGGGCTGACCGCTGTTGTGTTTTGTGTGATGTGGTGTGGTGTTGCAGGTGGTGAAGTGCTTTTGTCCACTTCCCACTTTGGAATGCATTGGCTACAGGTTTCACTGTTTGGCCATCCCAACTTTTCGGTTTGCCGCGGGATCCCAGTTGCATGTTCCTGACAGCCACTCCTTTGCTTCCATCCATCCAAGCTTGACGCATGTCAACTTTACAAAAAAGCTCAACTCCACTTTTGTTGCTTTCTGCATGCTTCCTCCAGAACCTGGACCTGCGTCGAGACTTCCCCAGGCCGATAATCCTGAGGTCCAGAAAGGTCTTCTCGGCATGGCCGGAAGTTACTTACGGAGTACGTAGCAGCAACTATGAATCCTCCCTCTTCAAAGTTGACCTACGCTAAATAAATATTCTGTACTTGTTTGTAATAATTTCCTTAGGGCAGCCACTTCAATAGTGATATCAACCAAAAAAGCTCCTTCTTCGACACCGTCCCTCCGCCACTCGGCCTCTCTCCTCAGCTATCGTCGCCACGCCCAAATGGCACCTGCCGCTGTACGGGCGCCAAGATTGGCTCTCTGATCGTCAAGTGGGTCTCTGACCGACAGGGGCTCGGGGGTTCAGGGGTCCCCAAGGTTCGGATTGCCCCGCTTCACCCCTGTCTTGCCGTGCAAATCCATAAAATCCAGGTCCGCCTGGGAATTGAGCCCTGGCAGCAGTTTCCGAGCTTCAGCTCCTTGCCGTCGATCGCCAATGCTCTTTTTGCTTTTTCCTGACATTCTTTTCTGTTTTCCGATCTGCGATCCGTCCTGCCGGGGTTTTCACATGTGGTGTGATCGATTTGTTCTTTCCTCAGATCGGAATCATGATCCGGAGCACAGAGAGTCAATTGCCACTTCACGTTGAAATGGAACCTTCCAAACCTTCGACGCTCACTTCAACACAGTCATCAAAACGTCAAAGCGAAGTGTGTTCCTGAATTGTGATTTGCACTGTTCGGCCCGGTCGATCTTACACGGAACCCCCAAACACACTCCCGTCTCATCAATGACCCCTGGACGAAGAAAGTGGAAGAAGTCAACACCACCAGAACAGCAGCAGCGTAGCAGCAGCGGCAATCTGAAATGTGTAAATACCCAATCCAAGCCGTAGACACATCATGTCAGATGTTATCACAGTTATCACACCAATCTCTTGTTTGCCGGCGCCAAGTAAACGCCCATATTGCATCTTGTCCACTGTGCCTCTGTTTGCAGTCTCTCTCAATATCACATTGACATGGCGCCATGGCAGAGACGTGGTCAGTTCTCATACCAGATGACTGCAGCCGAAGGAGCAAACACAAGTCCAAGGCTGCCTGCGCCACAGCGTCGGGCTGGCACAGCACACAGTCTCACTTCATTTTTAGCAGGACGGAGTCGACACCACCCTCTGACTGACATCCTGTTGCTGGACGCCGTGATTACACATCCATGATTATTCATGCCGGTATTAGTACGGCTGCGGCTGGCATTTCTGTCTTGTCAGGGCACAGCTAACACAAACCCATTTCCGCGGTTCTGCCTCACGGCATCCTCAAATCCTCCGTGTCAGGTAAATTGAAGCTGACTTACACAACGGGAGACTTCCCTCTCAGCCTCACCACCCAAACTCAGACCTTCTGCTATTACCTATCCATGACCATCCACACCAGCTTGCACAAACCGTCGCCATATCTCCTCCATACTCCATACCTAGTCGTTAGTAGATCCACGCTACCTTGCACGACCGATACCTTTCGGCCCGTTCGGAACCACTAGCGTATCCACCACCATTCCCACATCCTGCAGGGCTCTCTCGATCGGAGGATTGTGCCCCCATCTCTCTCATGCTCATGCCGTCTCCCGCGTCCGAGTCTCAGATACGGAGAAAACAGACGGAGGCACAAATTCACAAGCTTCAAGCTTACTAACTGTGGTACCTAACGTAGCTTACACAACACCGCGCTTTCTCCGACGTCGTGTTCGTCTTGCCCCAGCAGCCCTGCTCTGCTGCTGCTGTTGCTGTCGTTGGCCAAGTATATGCACGTAACCGACTTGAGAGCGTCAATTCTCAGGTCCAGTTCTTGACTGGTTTGAGTTCCTCCTAACTGACAGGCTCTCGTGTCTCGGGATCGGCACGGTTGGCAGCGTCTGGGCCAGATCGCAAAGAGATCGACGTCAACATCATCGGCGCTAAGTATGGAGAGGGTGGAGTTGTGAGTCGATCTCATCTCCTTCCAGAATCTCAACACGAGCAACTCAAGACTTTCGAAACAAACCAAACAGATCAAACAGACCGAAGACTTTCCCCGGTTCTACGCAGATCCCTCCACCCTCCCCCCACGCCAACCGTCAACTCCTTGGTCTCCTTGGTCAGGCAGCTAGCCGAGAGGAGTACCTGCGCGGTTCTAGGTCGCACAAGACTTCCTTTTTCTTTTGACACACAGAGTTCAAGACGGCGAGGTGCGTTTTGCTGGCGAGATGAAAAGGCATAACTCTCCGAGATGAGGGGATGATCGAGGCGCCACTTTTAAACGGTGATCAACGGTTGCGATCAACAACGATCAGCAACGATCAACGGCGGCATATTTTCCGCTCTGAAGGACTCCTTCTTGCCTTGTGAGGTAGACTACCTTAGCATGGCGTCATCCTTGAAACGCCTGGGCTGATACGATGCTCCGTGCGATCGACAGGCCGTTGGTGTTTGCCCCCACGGAGAAGGATTCAGCTGGGCAAGGTATGGAGTGCCACGGGGATCGCAATGCGCTGACCTGGCTGGCTATGAGGAACCGTCGTTGTGCCCATCCCATCTCCCGCGCTCCTCATGCCTGACGAAGGCTGCGTGCATGTGTCGTGCTTCCTGAGCTCAAGGCAGCGCCCTCGTGTTGCATCTATCCGAGTAATAATGTCGGAGTTTATGGTCGTTTTGGCTGCGGTAGTCCGAATCGTGTGTTCACATAGGAAGCGACAAGAACGTGAACTGGTTTGGCGAAGGATGCTGAAGCTTGAGGAAGTCCATAGTGTCTCGGATGCTGTGGATACAATCTACAACTCACTGAGACAACCCCAGATCTTGGGATCTCAGGAGAGCGGGCTGAGGGAAGGATGTCGACGATCAGGAGATCAAAGGCACCGTCGATGAACGGAACAATCCTGTCCCAGGTCTCGGACTTCATACATACGTACAACAGTCCAGCTCATCATAATCGTCGGTCAACGTACAACCTCTATTCCTATCCATCCCCATCCCGAACCACACCCATAACCTAGAACTAGTAACCCATTACCATCTGCCTCTCAACATCCTCAAGCCCCCTCCCCCCTCTCACCCCCCTTCCACCCCCCTCTCCCCTTCTTCTCCACCAACCCTTTCTCCTCCACCACCGGCGCCCCAGGCACCTCAACCCCCTCCACCCTCCACTCCATCCCAACATACGTATCACTCAACACCAACACGTCCACCTTCCTCTCCTTCCCATCTGCCTCATCAGGAGGCGGAACGTTCACCACAGCCCGCGCGACAGGCCTCTCCCCGGGCTCCAACCCTTTCTTCCCCTGCCCCGCGCTCCACGCCACGCGCTTCACGGCAAGGACTTCATCCCTGCTCGTGTCGGCTAAGATGACAAAGTATCCCTCAGTCTGGGGCTTGGGGAAGCGCGGGGTGTATACGCGCGCGTCGCGCTCGCGGAGGGGGTTGGTCCTGCGGAGCGTGACGGTGAGGGAGATGGTGCGGACGTCCGAGACGGAGACGGAGAGGTGGGGTAAATGGGAGGCGGCGTCGGTGAAGCGGCGGGTTTGGGAAGGACCCAGGTTGAAGGTGTTGATGAAGTTGTGCAATGACTGAGGTTTCCTCTTGGTTTTGTCCCCTGCCTTATCATCGTCGTTGGTGAAGGCGGCGGAAACAAACTCGTTCAGCGTCATCTGCTTCACCTCCTTCCCACCCTCCAAAGCCTCCCTCACGCCAGAGAAAATAGCCAACGGATTCTCATCCGGCCAAACCGCGCACTTGACCGCCTGCAGCAGGCTGATAAACCGGAGCATGGAGCTCAGATACCCCAACTCGGCCATCACGTCCACGCTCGCCTGGATAATCCGCACCGCCTGGTCAAGCACGCTGGTCTGATCACCAACGTAATCCGTGATCGGCAACGGCACCCTCGACATGTGCGCCTGCAGCAGCAAGAACGCCTTGACGTGGGGGTCCCACATGGGCAAACCGAACGCCGTCCCGGGATGCCTCAGATTCCTTGACAGCTCGGCGTTGATGAGATCCTCGTTATGCCGGACCGGCAGCTCGTCGTACTCGGCCGCGAGGGACATCCACGTGAGCGCGTCGAGGAACGACGCCTGCGGCTTCGCCTTGCGGACGAGCTTGCGGATGGTCTTGTGGCTGAGGTAGTAGTAGCTCATGATCTTGCCCAGCGGGGTGGGGTCGACGTCGCCGTTGGGGTAGACCTCGACGCACTTGGACTCGGCCAGCTCGGCGAGGGACTTGTCGATCATGTCGATCATGTACTGGTTCGCCAGGTGCTGGGCGGCGGTGGTGTTGTGCTCCTCGGCCGAGATCTCGAGGCCGTAATAGGACGGGTTCTTGTGCAGCCGGCGGAAGAAGAAGGTCCAGGTCAGGTAGTCGAGGGCGTCTTGTTTGGTGACAATGGTTTCGGCGCAGACCTCGGCGCACAAGTGGTTGTCCAGCACTGTGTGCAGCGAGGACTCGACGGGGAAGCCCGTGTGCAGGAAATGCTTGTAAAAGTCCTTCTTGGAGTCCTGCGTAAATATCCTCGCCACGCCCGAGTCGTCAAACTGCGGCCGACCTGCACGACCCAACATCTGAAGCACGTCGGTCAAATCCATGTCCCGATACGCCTCGATCTTGGCGTCATAGTACTGCGTGCCCTTGACCACGACCAAGTGCGCGGGCAGGTTGACACCCCACGCGAGGGTGCTCGTGGCGATGAGGATCTGGATCTTGTTGTTCAGGAACAGCTCCTCAGAAAGCTGCCTGTCCGACTCGACGAGACCGGCGTGGTGCAAACCAATACCAAAATTGAGGGCCTCCTTGAGCGCCTCGTCCTTGACCCGCGACAGGTTCAGCTGGAGGTCTTCCTCGCTCATGTGCAAAAACCGGCGCGGGTTGTCTTCCATGCCACAGAGGTTAATCAGATCCTTGGCTGTCAGACGCGTCTGCCGGCGGGACGGCACGAATACAATCACCGGCTTTTCGGGGCTGTGATTGCGGATGGCCAAAAACGTCGGCCGGTTCATGGACTGCATCAGTGGACAGAACCCGCGCGTCTCGGGGAACCCGTCGATGTACAGCTCCAGCGGCACAGGCCGAATCGAATGGCGGAAGTTGAACAAACCCTCATCCTTCTTCACCCCCAACCAGTTCGCCAAATCCGTCGCGTTGGCGCAGGCCGTTGACATGCCCAGCAACCGCACCGGGTTCTTGGTCGACGAAGCGATGTAGTTCATGCGCGAGACGATAATCTCCAGAATCGGGCCCCGATCCCCCGCCAGGAGATGAATCTCGTCGATGATAACGAGACTCACCTTCCTGACATACCCTCTCGTCTGCCAGCTACGCGAAATACCATCCCACTTCTCGGGCGTCGTGATGATGATATCCGCGTCCTGAATCGTCCTCGTATCAGGGGTGTTATCGCCGGTCAACTCCACCAACTTCAACCCGAGCGGCCTGGCCAAACGATTCCCCCAATCCTTCACCCGCTCGCGCACCAGCGCCTTCATGGGCGCGATGTACACCACCTTGGAACCCGGCCGTTCGCGGAAGGCCCACCACATGGCGAGCTCGGCAGCGACCGTCTTCCCGCTTCCCGTCGGCGCGCCGAGCAGCACGTTGACGGGCCGGTGGTAGAGCGTGTGGAACAGCTGCGTCTGCATGGGATTGAAGAACTGGAAGCGCTGGGCGTAAATGTCCTCAAGCGCGGGGTTCTTGAGCGCCGTAATGGGCAGTGGCTGCAAGTTCAGCAGATCCGTATAGACGCTCTCCGTGTCGGGGCGGATGAGGTGCTGGAACGAAACGGCCGTCACCGTCTCCGCACCGAGCCAGCGGTCGGACACGGCTCGGACGTAAATCTGGTTGGGCAGCGGGTCTGAGAGGGGGATGGTGAAGTTGAGCTCGTGGTCGTCGTGCAGCTTCTTGCGGTTCAGGATGAAGAATTCGTGATGATAAATCTCCGAAGTGTCGGAGTTTTCGACCCAGATCCAGTACGACTCGGACGTACCATGAAGTTGATCGTTCCAGCGGAAATCAGGGGTGATATATAGCCTGATGCGCAAGACGTCACGGTTCAGGGGCGCCATCTCCGCCTCAACGCTGAGAGTCGGAAAGTGGCTCAACAATTTTGCAATCTTGGGGCCCATCCGCAGGTTGTTGACCAGGTTCCCGATCTCTCCGGGGTCCATTTCGCGCATCGACTCGATGGACAACGACTCTTTCGCATCCAGGTTATTCAGGACCGGCTTGGGCAGGTCGAACTGGTGGAACGGGTGCTGGAACGCCCAGATGCGTTTCTCAATAGACTTGGCCATGGTGAGCAGCACCAGGCACTGGTATCCCCAGCGTCTGTTCAGCGCGAGCATGAACAAGGCGCGGCAGATACGGCCGGCTTGTTGCGCGACGTAATTGAGGTCGTTGGTCAGCGCGAAGTCCTCTGGCTGGCCGCGCGAGATGTAAGTCTGCAGGAGGATGTTCGTCTTGGTCTGCGGCTGGTCGATACCACCCTTGACTTCGTAAGGGACGAAGTGCTGATTCCCCTTCAACGTCTCCAGCTCTCTCGCCTCGTTATTCCTCGACTGGATGTTATCAAACTCGCCGCTCATGGCGATCATCATCAAGATATCGCGCTCCTCGGACGTGGGCTTCATGAGCGAGTTGAATATCTGGATGCTGGTGTGCTGGATGTAATACTGGCTCGCGATACGACCGATGTCCTTGCTACGGAGCTCCTCGGTGGTCTCGTTAAAGATGATCATCTGGCACTGCTGCAGTGTGCGAGCGGCTTGGATGGCGAGCTTGCGACGGCGCTCGACCAGCGAGCGGTCGTTGGCGAACTCGCTCCAGTCAATGCCGTACGCCATGGGGTTCTTCTTCATGCGGACAAACAGATACGAGTATCCGATCCACTTGACGGCGTCCGAAATAGAGTTGACCGTGCCCAGCGCGATCTCCGCATTCAAATTATCCACCAACTTGGACGAGAAGCGGGACTCGATGGGCAGCTGGTCCGTCACCGCGGTCAAGTAATGCGCCAGCTTGTCGTGGGTGGTGCAAATCATGCCGATACCCACATCCTCGAACTGCGGACGACCGGCGCGACCAAAGATCTGCAGCACGTCCAGAATGCCCAAGTCCACAAACTTGCCGTCCTGGGCGCTGTACACCTGCGTCCCCTTGATCACGACCGCCGCGGCGGGCAGGTTGACACCCCACGCCAGCGTCGCCGTGCAGCAGAGCACCTTGATGACGCCCTCGGCAAACAAGCGCTCCATGAGGTTCCTGTCGGACCGGGCCATGCCGGCGTGGTGGATGCCCAGTCCCTTCGGCACAAGATCGCGGAGTTCGCGGGCCTTGGTGGACCGGAGGTCCTTGATGGCCAAGTCATACTTGGGATGGGCGCTCGGGTCAAACAACCCCAGGCATGCGTCGTCAGTGGCCTTCTCGTAGAGCATCTTGGCCGTGGCCTGGGTATCTCTGCGCGAGTGGACGAAAACCATGACCTGGTGATCGCGCTGCAGCATCTCGCGGACCTTTTCAAAAGCGACCTGGTCGAGGTTATCCCTCGACTGCTTCGAGTTGGGCTTGCCCTTGACGCCGATAAAATGCTGCTCGAGCGGCACCGGACGGAAGGACGCATCAAAGTAGAACAGCCCGGCCCGCTTGTTGACGCCCAGAAACTCGGCCACGTCGACATAGTTCGGCAAGGTCGCACTAAGGCCAACAATGCGGATTAACGACTGGGTGCTCTCAACCTGCCGCTGAGTGCGAGCGACGAGCGACTCGAGCACGGCGCCGCGCTCGTCGTGAAGCATGTGGACCTCGTCGATGATGAGGAGACGGACCTTCTGGACCAGCTCCGTGTCGCCGGTGCCCTTGCGTGTCACCACATCCCACTTCTCGGGCGTGGTGACGATGATTTGCGTCTGGACAATCTCCGCCTTGGTCAAGTGCATGTCACCCGTGTACTCGCGGCAGCGGATCCCGAGCCAGGCCAGCCGACGGCCGAGCTTCTCCGTGATTTCGGCGGCGAGCGCCTTCATGGGCGCGACGTAGACGATTTTGAAGTCCTGGGCTTGGACGTCAAACTCGGTGGCCTCGTGGTCCTCAAACGGGCTGGGCGTCAGGTACTGGCCGACAGTGTGGAGGATGGTCAGCATGGCGGCGTCCGTTTTGCCGGCACCCGTCGGGGCGCAGATGAGCATGTTCTCGCTCGTCTTGTAGGCCACAGGATACACCAGGCTCTGCATGCGGTTGAGGGTCTTGTAGCCCTTGAAGGTCTTCCGACATAACCCGTCGAGGTCGGCAATGTTGACGAGTTTTTGCCCCGGCCACAGGGTGCCCGGCTGGCCGGCCGGGATGGTGTACTCCTCGTACTTATCATACTCGACGCGGGTGCTGCCGGCAGGGAGGGTGTACTTGCTGCCCGTATGGCTCAGGGTGTTTCCGGCAGCATACCGGCGGTAGACGTGGGGATACTCCTCCTCCTTCTCGCGCGCGGCAGCCAAGGGAGCAGATTTGTGCTCGAGGTCCCTGCGACGGAGGAGCTCTTGCCGCTGGGCCTTGGTCAGCAAGCGGGGCGCATTGCCGGTCTCGTCACGTAGGCTCTCGGAGGCGACGGCGGCGACGATCTCGGCGCGATGAGAGGCCAAGTCGACAACAAAGTCGAGGTCGTCAAAGCCCACCAGGTCCGTCAGCCGGGACTGCAGCTCTCCCTCCGGTTGACTGGCACTCAGGATGTCGATGATCTGAGCCTCCAGATCGCTTGGTGATAGTCCGGACTTGCGAGAGGCAACATGTTC
Source organism: Mycothermus thermophilus (assembly GCF_041956435.1). NCBI lineage: Eukaryota > Fungi > Ascomycota > Sordariomycetes > Sordariales > Chaetomiaceae > Mycothermus > Mycothermus thermophilus. The sequence continues at coordinate 1,383,031 of NW_027191429.1, forward strand.
ACACCTCCTGGCCAGCCACCGTGTGTCGTAGGTGACTTTGTCTGAGTGCTGGTCCTCTCCGTCGACGCCATCAAACAGATCCCCACTGTCGAAATCGAGCTCGTCCAGCTCATCATCCGAGATGAAATCCCAGACGTCGCGGGGTCCATCTCTCGGTTCATAAACCCGGCTGATGTCATCGTCCTCGTCCCAGTCTGAGTCGGTCGAAGCATCGATGTTGGCGTCGACTTGAAGTTTGGCCACAGCGGCCTTCATAGCCTCGATCTGGGCACGCCATTCTGAGGCGTTTGTGCATTGCGGTCTTGACCCCATTTTTCAAGAGTGTTCTGTTTTTTCCAGTGATGTTGGTGATGGTGGGCTTTGGTGGTGTTCAGTGTGCCCCGCTCAAATGACAAGAATGATGTGAGATTGTGAGTTGTGAGCCCCCCGCTGTTTGGCTCAGGGCCGATTCAATCCTGGAAACGGGAATTTTTTGGAAAGAGGAGAAAATATTTGGAGGAAAATCCTCACCGATGCCCATTCCTCTGTTTTTGATTCAATCAGGGAAATCTGGACCTGCTTGTTTGCTTGTATCACCTCCAAGTCTTCGTTGATTTGAGTTGTGGCAGAGCTTCAACTCCCCGTTTGAGTCAGCCGGAGCTGGACCCACTTCTCTGATGAGCCACAGAGGTACCTAGACAGACAGGAGCCGGGCACTTTGCAAATGTTCCAACAGACTCAAATCTCTTCAATTAGCCATGTGTTTATTCTCGCTTGCCTGTCATTGATTTTGTTTTCTTACCGTCCTTATTAACTAAGAATCTGCCTCTCTGTGAACACAGAGCATCGGGGCTAAGTCTGTGACGTTGACGCCAAGTTTGAACCTCAACCCTCCAAAACAACAACACCCATAGGAATGACCAGCAGACTTCACAAAACCATGTATTAATACCAAAGCATAGGGCAATACCAACTCAAAAAGCAAAGCAAAAAAAGACAAACAAACATACCCCCAAACTCCGCGCCCCCAAAAAACCCTGCTCCTCCTCTCATCCATCTTCTACTTTACCTCCACCATCCAAAACTCACTTCTCCTGCTGCGCGCTCCCCTGGAAAAAATAGCCCATTACCATGAGCTCCTCCATCCAGTTCCCTCTATCCCAGTCAAAAGATAAGGAGAATATCACCAGAATGGAACGCACCGGCCCCCCTCATCCAGCAGGTGTCCATCATCCTTGCCGTCGTCGTCTATGCTGTGCATCGACGCAACCCTGACCCCTACTCCCCAGAGAACAGGTCATAATAAGGCACGTCGCGTCGTCAGACCGATGAGGCACATTCTAGCCCCCTCCATCTTGACAGATGTGGATGGCATCGACGGGGCGGTGTGGTACGGATGCCTGGTCTGGAGGATTGGCGAGGGGGTCGCTCTCCAAGGAAGAAAAGAAAACAAGGAGAGAGAACATCCATGCCGTCCGTCCCGTAGCCGTTCCTCAAAAAGTCTAGGTTCCTTCGTATGTTCGTCATTGTCATCCATCCAAGCCGGGTCAAGCACAAACCCGTCCCCCTTCCCTTCCAACCTCCAATCTACTCATCATCTGCACCACCCCCTCCGCATCCCCAAACAAAAAAGAAAACGCCTCCCAAATTAAGCACAGCACTTCGGACCAGCCCCCTGGCCCGACTGGTCCGCGACGTTGACGCTGGCGTTGGCGCCCTCCTTCTCCGTCTTCGCATTGTCCATGAGGCGCTTCTTGATGTCGGCGGCGAGCGAGTAAAACGCCTTGTCGATGTTTGTGTTGGTTTTTGCCGAGACCTCGAGGAATGGGATGCCCAGTTCGTCGGCGAGCGCCTGCCCTTGCTCCGTCGACACGACGCGCTTCTCCTCCCAGTCGCACTTGTTGCCGATCAGGATTTTGTTGACGCCTTCGCTGGCGTGCTGTTCCACGTTGGCGAACCATGTGCGGATGTCTGGTGATGGAAATATGACGTCAGCATTGAACATGTTGGGCAGGGGTAAGGTTGAGCCTATCTAGGGCAGGGGAACACGCACTGTTGAAAGACCTCTCATCCGTCACGTCGTAGACCAGCAAAATGCCCATGGCGCCGCGGTAATAGGCGGTCGTGATGGTGCGGAAACGTTCTTGCCCGGCCGTATCCCAAATCTGCAGCTTGACGCGCTTGCCGTCGAGTTCGATGGTGCGGATCTTGAAGTCGATACCGATGGTGGTGATGAAGGACGGTGTGAAGGAGTCTTCGCTGAACCGCAGCAGGCAGCAGGATTTGCCCACGCCCGAGTCTCCGATCAGCAGAAGCTTGATCTGTTTGCGATTGCCAGGTCAGCATGTTGACGGGGATGATACACCCAGATATGACCCCAGATCGCGGTGTGCCCGGAGCCCCTCCTTTTTTTTCCGTCGTTAAGTCCAGGGATAAGTGCGTACCAAGAAGTCATAGTTCCTGTTGCTGGACGACATGGTTGCGATCTGATATGGCTGTCGCCGAACGTCGTGTGGTTATCTGAAATATAGTCGGAGGCGGATGGCCGGCCGGAGGGGGAATCTAGAAGGGCGTAGGCGATCAGACCAAAGACCAACGAGGCACCGAGTCGGCGTCAAAGGAGAGCGTCGTCTTGAAGGCGCAGTGTAGGTTCCTGGGTTGTTCGGGCAAGAGGCAGAAAATCGAGAGAGCGGTGGCAGGACGGAGCCTGGAGTTTATGGTCACAAGGTCAGAAAAGTTTCGGTTTATCAGAGCAGTCGTTTGCGTGCAGGCGTGGTGTCCAAGTGCGGGATGTGACGGCGGATGCGACGTGGCCGTTGAAAGCGGCGGAGGGGTGTAGCACAATGGCGGGATGCGCAAAATGACAGGACTGTGCTTTGGCTTCTTAAGAAGAAGCAAGACCGCAGAGTGGAATCGCGGCGACGAAGGGGACGGTGGTGTGAAAGAGTAAAAGGGCAGAGCGACGTCGGCGAGGGGAATTGAGTGAGGGATGGCTGACGCACCTGCTTGCCAAACGGAGAGCCTGAACGGGGAAGAGAGACAGTCAGGTTGCGCACTCGGGCCTAAACCAAACAAGGACGGTCCTCGGTCGATGTTCGGCGGGATGCAAAAGAGGCTGGAGATGTGTACTGTTGAGACCGCAGTCAAAGCAGAAAAAAACAACAAGGTCAACAGTCAGTTGTGGCCTCAGGATGGTGGGTTGAAGATGAATCTGGAGGTGAAGTGCAAGCCGCGAGCCGCAACAGTCGCCCGTGTCAGATGCAGCATGGGTTCCGGGGGACTTCTTGGCGCCGAGTGCCTGGCCTCTTGGGCTCTTGGGGATGAAACGGGCTGAGGTGGCGCTTTCGGCTTGTTGAGGTGGATTCCCGGCTCGGGCACAAACTGGTTTGCCCACCGTTGGCTCAGGGGTTGAGCGACCCACCAGCCTCAACTTTATCGGGTTGCGCCACAATGTGGACGTGTCCTCCTTCGGGTTGTGCAGCCTCAGGATGGACCAGTTGAGCCCAAAACCCACGCAAGATCAGAACTGTACATACGTACACAACAATATCACCCGAGATTGCATTTGACGTATTCACCGCTCCACCTGGCCGTACGGTGGAGGTTATGTTCATCCGAAACCGCCCAAAGTTGGATCTATCGTAGTCATGCGATCACATCGTCGTCATCCTCCTTCATCTCAGGAGTAAGACGGAGCATGAATGCTCGTAGTTCCTGTCATATACTCCGTAATCACTGACTTTGTGCAGATGCCCCATGCCCGTAAATGCTCAAGCAAATGCTCCGCCAACTGAATAAAACAACCGCCCAACTAATTTTGTGATAGTTACCAACACCTATTTCATCTTCCCCAACCACTCTGCGTACGCCCACCTGATCCTCTCCAGCGCACGCATCTGCGCGGCCAACCCCTTAGGGTTCGCCAAGTCATCCAGGTCCTCGAGGAACTCCTTCTCCACATCGCCAGGCAGCACTCCCTGCGCCAGACCACGAAGGACATGCACCTCGCATACCAGGAGACCATGGTCGCGGTACGAGATGATGTTGTTGTTCTGCTGCGATGTAGTCGTCGCCTCCGACAGGATCCGGTCGATCCGCCTGAGCACCCGGATGGTCCGCTTCACCCGCTGACCCTTCCGCAGCCCGCGCCGGGTACCGAAGAGGGTGCGGAGGTATTGGATGATTCCGATAGTGACTAGTGATGGTGGTGTTAGTTAGCTACTCTCATGGGGGCGATAAGTAAACAAACATACCAAGAACGCCAGGAGTCAGCCCGACAAACCCAAACACCAACTCCTGGCTCTTCAGCAGCGCATCGATGCCGCTGATGGCCACTTCCAGATCAACCTTTGTCTTTTGCACTTGGATGAGCAGCGCCCTCACCAAATCCCCTTTCACAGCCCCGACAAACGGCCTCCGCAAATCCCTCTCATACGCCTTCAACACGGGCGTGACATCACCCGCCTTGACGTTGGTCCTGATCTCTATGATCTCCTGCTCAGTGATATTCGGATTACCGACTGCTAACGCCGGGTTATCCATCGCAAACTCCACCACCATGCGCTCCAGGCTCTCCCTATCCGCGCGCAGGCTGTCGCGGCTCATGATTGCGATCTCGCTCGTCTCGTCGTGGCGGATCGTGCCGATGACCTTGCGCACCGGGTCCACGACCCAGTTCAGCCAGAAATCTCGCACTGTAGCTCCAAAGTCCCGGATCCCCTCGATGATGTCTTGCTGGCGGTTGAGCAAGTAACGCAGGATCGTCGACGACGAGACCAGAAGAGCCATGACGGGAAGCCAGTAGCGCACGAGAGCCGGGGGGCGGCCATTTTCGCGCGCCAGATCGGACATGGAGGTCTCGTGGGAGGGCAGGCCCTTTTGCAACAGGCGCAGCAAGCGGCGCGCGAGCACCGCGGGTCGTTCGGCGGGGTGTGCCTCCTCGACATGTACCGACAACTCCGGGTCTTCCTCGACGCCGGTGAAGACGCGATCCTCAAACTCGGCGACGGACTGGTCGAGATAGAGGACGGACTGGAGGATCATATCCATGAGCGCAACGCTACGCTCCAGCATGCCTTTCCACTCGTCGCGGGGGGTCTCGTCGCCGACGCCGAAGTTGAGACCTTCATCCAGGAGCACGCCTAAGCCCGTTGCTGTCATTTCTCGTAGTCGTCGCAGTCGCCTTTGTTTCCGTCGCGCCTCGGAGCGGCCGATGTCTACTCGCGATAAAATCCGGTTCTGGATGTTGGCGATGGACCGCTCGGTAACGCTTTGCCTGACGATGTTGTAGAACTGTCGCCAGTGCCTAGAGAGCGATGCGTAGAACGACCCTTTCACACTCCCCGCCGTGAGCCTGGTGCAGATGGTGGACATGCTCTCCCTCCTGCTGCGCTCCGTCCCTACAGCTGACACCGCCTCCCCTTCTACTTCCTCCTCTTCTACCGCCTTCTCCTCCACCTCCTGTCCCCAGATCTCGTTACTGTACAACCTCTGGAACCTCTCCACGCTCTCCGCCAACACCTCCCTGGTCCACCTCCACATCCTTAAGGGTGACGTCTGCACCGTGTAGAGCAAACTGTACGGGTACGACGCGAGCACCTCGTCCCAGTACCAGATATCATCGCTCAACGGCACCGCCCGATCAAGCAGGGTGCTCATCATCAACCCGTAAGTCTGCACCGTAGCTTTGGCCACGAGCAGCCACTCGACGTCCGTCTCGTAGGGGCTCTTGGCCTCGAGCGCCTCCAGAGACTGAAACTCCTCCCGGGTCAGGCCGGAGCGTTCCAGCAGGCGCTGGATGCGGGACGAGGAGAGGTGGGAGCCGGACACGCTGCCGGAGGACAGGGCCCGAACGATGCCCAGGAGCTCCTCGACTCGCGGCGTGGAGAGAGCTGCCGTCGCGGCGGCGAGTCGGGCTTGGTCGGCCTCGACATATTGGTGGTCTCGCCTCTGCGATGTTAAGGGTACCAGAGACACGCGGTCGATGCGCGCGTCTAGCCGCCGAACTTGGCTAGGAAGGTGGGGGAGGGGTTAACATGTTGTTTTTCACTCATGGTCCGTGGTACTTGAAAGAGCACAGGCACTTGAGGTGAAATGGGTGAGTGGTGATGGTGGTACTAACTCGGCCACAATCGACATTGTGATGGGAGCAAAGAAAATGCCCCAATCGAGGTCTAGGGTAGACAGGGTAGTTGACCTGAAGACAAGGGTGCTGGTTTGTCAAGTTCACTTTTGGTGGGTTGGTGTGTGAGGTGGCGGCGGTGCAGCTCGCAGCGAGCGTTACCGTCTACCGCCGTTTTCCAAGCTTGTCTGGGATGCTAGGTAGAGGACGCGTCAAGGTGGCGAGTTGTGCGGCTCGTCGAGAGCCTTCATCAGGCCATTGGGCTGGGTCCGGATGTTGAGGATTCCGTGTGGTTCAAGGTTCACATTGTGCTTGTCAGGTTGGCCAAGAAATTTTGGTGTTGGGGTTCCAGGTTGCCGACGACCCGCGGCAGCTGTCAGTGGATGAGATCATTCCATTCCGGCCTTGGTCTTCAATCTTGATGAAATTCGCCGGAAAACAGCGGAAGCCAAAAAGAAAGGACGACGAATAAAATGGCCTGTTCCGGAACATCCGGCAGACGAGTTCCTGGTTCACTGCCTCACTGCTTCGTCAACACAACGTTGACACTGCGGGTTCCAGGTCGTTGGTTGGCTTGCTCGTTCGCCAATTCCCATGGATGATTTTCCTGCCCCAGCCCTGCCAGGTTCAGGTCTTGTCCTGGTGCCAGCTTTGACCAAGCTGAACTTTTGTCACATGGATTTATGGAACCCCCATCTCGGCGATTGGGTTAAGTGCATGCATCCGGAGGACTCCGAAAAACGAGAAGTTTTGAGGTGGTTGTTCTTGCACAAGCATGACCTGCTGGGTAACAAGTCAGGAAACTAGAAAACTGAGACATTCCCAAGGATTATGGCCCAGTCCCCAAAACACAAAAAACACCATCCGCTGACACGGAATGTTCTGTTCCTGACAATCAACGGCTTCTGTCAGCCACGTTTATCGGGTTATGTACTTATCAGATGTTTCAGGCTTGGCAGGGACCGGCCCGCTGGAGCTTCCAAGGTTGGGACTCTGGTGGGGACGGCCCAACCCTTCTTGGCCAACCAATCAGAGCCACCTGGCTGTCCCACTTGGCGTGTTCGGAAGCCGGATCGAGCTTCGCTGGTGTGGGCCGATTCTGGTGTGATTGGCTCAGGGTGAATTGGAGATTGCGACCGCCAGTTTCCTGCTCGTCCCCGTAGCAGCTGATAAAATCTATCTCGCACCCCTGACGACGCGCTTCTTGTTCTCCTTCACCACCATCGCAACGCAACAGTTCCGCCTTAACTAGGACGTTGTGCGGCGGTCTTCTTTCCTTCAACCTTCTCTCTTTTCTTCTTCTGAGGGGATTCTTCCAGTCGCGTTTGCTGTTTCGTTCCAGATTGCTTGTCTCTCTGTTCGCCGTTCCTATCGCCCACCATGGCGTCGGCACTCTTGTGAGTACACCGCCATAACAACAGCCTTATCCGTTGCATGTGGTGAACAAAGGACTGACTTTTGATGCTCCAGAAACTCGACCATGCCCGGCATGCCGGCCATCCCTCCGACGGCTGCCTTCCAGACCGTCTTCGAGGAGGTGTCCAAGTATAATGTCCACCTCAACGTCTTCGAGCGCCTCTGGGCCGTATGTGACTCCCGATCGCCCCAGTCCCCTGGATAAATCATGTCCTAACATTGGGTCCTCTCCAGTCGTGGTACCTCTGGATGCAAAATGACACGATCGCGACGGGCATCATGAGCTTCGTCATGCACGAGCTCGTCTATTTCGGCCGGTCCCTCCCATGGATCATCATCGATGCCATTCCTTTCTTCAACAAGTGGAAGATCCAGAATGTTAGTTCCCAACTCTTCCTCTCCATGAAACACAAAACAGATGTCTAACGAACCTCGCAACAGACCAAGCTTCCCACTTGGAAGGAGCAGTGGGACTGCGCTCTCCTTGTCTTCATCAGCCACTGCACCGTCGAGCTGCCGCAGATCTGGCTCTTCCACCCCATCGCCACCTTCTTCGGCTTGGAGTACGGCCTCCCTTTCCCGCCGTGGTGGAAGATGGCCTACCAAATCTTCGCCTTCTTCGTCATGGAGGATGCCTGGCACTACTGGTTCCACCGCGCTCTGCACTACGGCCCGCTGTACAAGTCGATCCACAAGCTGCACCACACGTACAGCGCCCCCTTCGGCCTGGCTGCTGAGTACGCCTCCCCAATCGAGGTCATGCTCCTGGGCTTCGGCGTCGTCGGCTGCCCCATCGTCTGGGTCAGCATCACGGGCGACCTGCACCTCGTCACCATGTACCTGTGGATCGTCCTGCGTCTGTTCCAGGCCATCGACGCCCACTCGGGTTATGACTTCCCCTGGAGCCTGCGCCACATCATCCCCTTCTGGGCCGGCGCCGACCACCACGACCTGCACCATGAGAAGTTCATTGGCAACTACGCCTCGAGCTTCCGCTGGTGGGACTACTTCCTTGACACCGAGGCTGGCGAGGCTGCGGCTAAGAGGCGCCGTGAGAAGAAGCTCGCTCAGCTGCGGGGTAAGAAGCAGCAGTAATTTTGCCGCGGCCTTGTTTGGTTACTGAGGCCCCGTGATGTTGGGACGTGGTGAGTAGGGGGGGTGAAGTGGTGAGTTTCAGGATAAGGATAGATCAATTGGGACACGGGGGACCTGTCTAGACAAGGAGGGATATATAAGTCATGACATGTTAATGACAACGAAAAGAAATGATGGGGAGGAATAGGGCGAAGGGGAAGATGTACGAGCAGGGAAGTATATCGGACGAAACAGCACAGGTCTTGAGGGCATTGTTGGCTGGGAGTCCTTTAATATGGTAATAATACACAGGCCGGACTGTCGTCGGTCAAGACCACGTCTTGATCGAGGACAAGTCCGCATCTTAATTCAGGCAATGAATTGAGGTGACATGAAACGAGATGTGAATACTTGCCTGTCCCTGAGAAGTGACCAACTTGCCATGTCGGGCCATACACTGAGGGTACACTGTCCATCGTTGCGTTGTCCCAGCCCAACGTGCCCAGTGTTTTGTTCCAAGACTTCCCGACAGTCATTACTTCTTCCCTCCAACCTCCTTCGGACCGCAACCGCAATCCCCAGACCCGGCCGCCCGATCCGCCATGCCGGATAGCGTACCCGTCTGCGTTTCGTCTTGTTGTCGCTGTTGCTGCTGTTGTTGATGCTGTTGTTGCTGTGGTGTCGGCTCGGGAGCGACCTCACCGAGATCGCGCGCGAGGTTGTCGCATATCGCCGCCAACTCGATGTCTTTAGAAGAGAGACCCTTTGGGTGGTGCGTGGTCCAGCGGATGAAGGTGGTCGTGAACGCCTGGGTTATGGGTGGTGAGTAGTGCATTTGGGTTGGGTTGACGGGTCTTGGATAGGTTGACGCATCGCGGTTGGGGTAAGATAGGGGGGTGGGAGATTTACGAGATGATGGGGAAGTGGAGGGGGTTTGAAAGGAAGGGGATGTAGGAAGGGGGTTGGCAGATATTTTAGAGAGAGAGAGGAGAGGAGAGGAGAGGAAAAGAGCAGAGAAGAGAAATGTAGGGTGGGTAGGGACAAATAAAGACACGCATATGATCGGCAGCACCTACATTCGACCACTCAGGATGGTGGCTCTTGAGCTTGCACTGCAAGGCCACGGCGGTCATGAAGTCCTTATCGGTTTCAACAGTTGTTGTCAGTCAAGAGGGGTGGTCAGCAAGACATCAAGATTGGCTCGGTTGGTTAGGTAAGTAAGGTAAGTGGCTTGCTGGTTCACAGCTCGAGGCATCATCCCTCGAAACAACCCGAGGAAGGCAATCAAGACAATCCAAAGAACAAATCTTGTTGAGTTACGGCTTAGGTAAGGAATCTCACCCATGTCTTTGCAAACGTCTTGAAGCGAAACTCGCGCTCAATGGCCTCGCCGTCACGGGTGAGGGTCCAGCGGCCGCCGTTGGCTGTGAGTAACGGGGCGAGGACGGGCTCGAGGACGGAGGGGTCGGAGCCGGGGGAGAAGCGGGGATTTATCGAGGAGGAGGTGGTGGACATTGTTCGTGATGCGTAAAAGAGTTGTGTTTGACGGTTGAATGTAAGCTGTTGTGAGATGGGCCGGGCGAGGGTGGATGTCTGAGATGAAGAGGATGTTGATGAGGTAGTTGGGATGGTGAGGATGGCATAGCCGCGCTTTGGTGACAATTGCCTCGGGATGATGGAGATTGGTGGGAGTATTCCTCGAGTCCTTGAGAATTGGCGCATTTTGCTCTACGATGCTTGCAAATAGGACGTAAGGAGGCAACTTTGTTGATGATTTCCAGGATTGGCGTTGTCTGGGGCGTTGTTGAGCCGTGGAATTCCGTCATGGTTGATGTTCAGGTCTGTGGAAATTACCGCATCATTCTACCCTGCCCAAGTCACCTCAGGTCTTGAACCAGGAAATCCATATGCTGGCCATGGTCATCATAACCTTTTCCTAACCTCAACAGACAGCATCTGTTATTCGTCAGGCACAAGCTTAAGCCTTTAGTAGGTCTTCGGACCTGGAATCGCATCTTCAGCCTCGGCAAGGCGTTTTCATCTACTTCAGGACCTGACACCCGTGGACACCTGCAGGTCAAACGGCTGGCTTACGCCAAGCGACCTGTACTTCTGTCCGACGCCGTTGAGAACCAACAACTTAGACAAAACGGTTGAGCTGACAAAGCCAAACAAACCTCTATGCAACCACACCTTCTTCGGGCTGGAAGAAGATATCCCCGTGGAATGGGCTCTCTTTTTCTGATTTATTTTCCATTTCCCTCCCATGTTATTTCGTCTTTTTTACTCACTTCGAGAACTCCTTCTCTCGTACGGAGTACAAAGATATTAATACCTCCTAATTTGACATCAAAGCATTACACAGTAAGTAATCAAATTTCACATCATACAAGATCCGTGCAGCACGAACCATGGACAAAGGAAACCTGTCGTCGACTGTTGACTCAGCCACCCGGAGACTTTATTGTCAAAAACGTTCCCACTGTGTTACACAGCGCCTGTGAACCGTTGCTGACGTAATCTAGCCGAGCCGCCCCACAGCCAAATCGCCAAGCCTCCCAACCTTCCGGTTTTACCTAATCCTTCCAGAAACAGCAACCACAGCAGTCCGGAAGAGCAGCACACCAACATCAACAACAAATCAGCATCCCCAGCAGTGCAGGCTGCTGACTCAGATCCTGTCGATCCCGCGGGCGTCAATCATGGCAGGCAATATCGGGCCTGGGTGAGTCGCGGATTTATTTTTTTGTATTTTTGTGTCGGTCGCGTTTGGTCCTACAACCACGTTCCTAGCCTTTTGCTTCAACAGCATCTTCAACAAGCACGGAGAGCGGGAGTGCGCAGCCTAGGCAACATCACAGCCTGGCGATATGATATCGACCTAGGTTGGTGTCTGTCAGGCAGACGTAAGGTAGACGCAATATCAGAGAGTTGCCTTGCGATCCGAGATCTGAATGAACATCTGGTGCTTCTTCAGTGACAAGAACTGGGCCTCTTGGTCGCTGGTCGATTCCCGTCTATGGTCGGTAAGCTGTCCGAGAGGTATGCGCCGCTGGGGCTGGGTGTTTCGGGGCTGGGTGTTTCGGGGCCGAACAGTCTCTCAATTGTATGTGTTCCATTGCCCGTACCTTATTCCGTCATCACACAGTCATCCAGACGCTGGAGCAGGGCGCGGAGCAGGACATCTGGTCGCATGCATGGTCACGGCATCGATCGAGACACTGCGACATCAGGTACATACATACATGCCGTCCTCTGGTCCACGGATCTTTTTAGATTCCGTCCATCGTCTGTCCAGGGACCTGAATGGCTTCAATTGTGGAAACTACTAATAGCGTAGAAAGCCCACAAACTCCCATCCCGGAACGAGTCAATCCCGGGCATGGATGGGCCTGGACACGCTTCAGTCACTCTCGTCATCGGCGCATTCCCTTGATCCCTTTGGATCCGTCCCATCAGCGGTTCGGGTCGGCCCCGCTCTCTTTTTTTGCTTACCTCACCCCCTCCTCCAAACTCTCCAACCCCCCGGCATGCCGCAGCATCGCGTCGCTGCGCCCACTGTTTTCCCACTGTCCATCCAAGCTCTCCGGGCCACAATAAGAGCGACTCCCGTCCCATCCCTGCCCCGCTCCGGGGCATCTTCCTTACCTAATTCCTGCCCACTTACCAATTAGACACGGGCCGCAGCCTTCACTCACACTGGACGGCACACTCAAGTCGCCCGTTGCAGACACGGCGCAAATCGTCTTGTAAGTCAACTGGTCATGGTCATCGATGGACGACATGGTGCACTTCGGGCCCTGAACATGACAGCACATTCCCCTTCTATTTTCACACTCTCCCATTGCCCATCTGCGATCAGGGAGTTTGGTTGGATCATTCGAGTCGCAGACAGTGAGCCAGGGCAGCTCGGGGCGTTTTCTCATCATCAAAGACGCCGCTGTTCCTGTCATTGCCGGACTACCCGATCTGCACCACTCTCTATCGCCGGCGGGCCAATGTCCTGGATTTATAATCCGGGAATCCCATCACCGTCCCCGCCGCTTCGAGCGCCATGCTCTCGTGCATCTACACTTCCCTTTGTTCATCCCGATACCTGACATTGTTGATGACACTTTCATCACGGCCTCGGTCGTCACCTGATCTGGGATGTGCCTGAGCCGACGCCTTGCTCGCTCAGACGTCATGTCATCATCTCCCATCCCCATTAGGCACACTCATATCTCATGGCACGGCATTGCTTCATGATTTGGACGCCACACGCATACTGACCAGTCTACGTAGACTGCGCTGTCAACGACCAGACCAACTCTACCACTGGTGTCCCCTCAGCGAATACAAACCCGGCTAGCTACGCCGATCCGGCGCAACCTCTTCTCTACGGACTCGACTTCTTGAAAACAAAACTCGAAAGGCAGCAGCTGGTTTATGAGCACCAGCCTTCGCCTCACAACATGATGTCAACAGCGCCCGCCATGTCACACCCAGGCCAAGGCCTGCCTCTGCAAGCCGCGCCTCCTCCCATCGCGAGCGCGCCTGTTCCCCAGCCGGTTCCTCAACAACCCATCACACCGGCCGGCGCACCCCCGACGACAGCAGCACCAGGAACCGAAGCTCCCGCGACCGAAGACGGCCGCAAGGCGAAGCGCGTCCTCTCCCAATCCAAACGCGCTGCCCAAAACCGTGCTGCTCAGGTTCGTGCTTCCCCCCTTCTCTTGCTCCCCATCAAACATGATCAAACAAAACGAAGGAGGAAAATTGACTCCCACCCCAGCGCGCCTTCCGCCAACGCAAAGAACACTACATCAAAAAACTCGAGCAGCAAGTCCGCGACGCGGAGCAGCTCGACGCCGCCCACAAAGCCCTGCAGGCCGAGCACTACGCCCTGCGCGAGTACGCCCTCCGCCTGCAAGCCCTCCTGATCGACACGCGGGGTGAATGCCCCCCTCCCCCGCCGGGCGTCTCCCTCGCCCCGCCCCCGCCGCAGCAGCAGCCGGGCGCCAACCCGGTTGATCCGCAAGGGCAGCAGCAACAAAATCCCGCTGCCCCCGCGGCGACCGTGAACCCCCTCGAGGTTGCCGCCCAGGCGGTCGCTGGGTTGACGCGCGCCGGGGAATATGCTCGTCCGCCGTCGCAGCACCAGCATCAGCAGCAGCCAGGGCCCAGCAACGGGGCTGTGGCGGTTAGTGACGAGGATGCGAGGACCGCGCAGGAGATTACGAGGCAGTTGCAAGCTGAGGGGGCTGCGGCGGGGGAGATGCATGGGTTGCCGACGGGGGCAAGCGGGTTGTAGGGAGAGGAGATGAGATGAGAAGGGTGTTTGAGAGGGAGAGGTGAGGGGGATTATTAGAGGGTTGGGGGGAGAAGAAAGAGAGAGGTGTATGGAAATATGGGTATCTTAGCTCAGGCGATGGCGGCAGTGTTGTTTTTATGCTTGTTCTATTTTTCTGTTACTATTATTTGTCCCGAGTCTATGTATTCGGGAAGTGAAGGGAACTGAGGTGTTATACATTTCCCATCTTTGGCTGGGAGGATGGCATGCTTTCTTATTACCTTCGAGTCCCTTTGTCCAGCATGTGGGATAGTTCATCAGCCCAAAACCTCATGGGCAAGATGGCTCCGAAAAGAAGAAGAACTGGTCGTTGAGCTATGAGCACTTTAGAAGGAGATCATCATCATCCAGAATCATGATGATGAAGTTGGACTTGGTAGATTCCTTTTGTCGTTGTTGGTGTCCAAAAAACAAGTCCTGACAAAACGGTGTTTTAGGAGGACTGGAAAGTGAGAACATCACATCCCGAGACAGAGAGAATCTCATTCACTCACGATTTCTCGCCCATGAGACAAATCCACTTACCAGCGAAGGCCGTGGATACTACCTGACATGGCTGTCACCAGCCATTGAAATGATGCGGTCTACATACTCCAAACGCCATGAACCAAGACGACAAATAAAAGGCCAGGAACATCTCACTGTGTATCCTCTGATCATACTACGTATCCTGGCGAAGTTCCAGGTTCCAGGTTGATGATTGTACAGTTCCTACACATGGCTGAATATGCATCCTTATCGCCAAACACCCATTCTCCAGCTCAAACCAGCTCGTAACTCGGCTTCCGGATATACGTAATACCTTGTTCCCGCCGTTCCTGCTGTTGAGGCCATATTACCATATCCTCATTACAACAAACCCAAGAAACAACACCACCACCACTTAAGCCCTCACATCCTCATCTCACCCAGCAAACGCATTCCCCAAATCATGCTCCTGTACAAGCAGATATCCAGTTAGCAAGCCGTGGTCCTCCCGATTTAGACAGAAATTAAGCAAAAGAGGAGCAAAAAGACTCACCTTGATATAATCCCCGCCCTTCTCCAACCACTCCTCCCTCGTCACCCTCGCGCGCTTCGCCTCCTCGGTATTCGCCCATGCCGCCGCGCCCTTCCACGCGTCCAGGATCGCGTCCTGCGCCCGGCGAATCACTAATGGCGCGCCGGCGGGCAGCAGCGGCGTCAGGCCGATCCTGATGCGCTCGTCAAAGTTGGGGAACAGCGTGTTGCCGCCCGTGAGGAAGATGTCCCTCAAGAAGTCATCCGTGACGGACGACGACGCCGACGGGCCCAGCCCGGACAGCGCGGGCAAGCGCTGCGTCAGGATGTCGCCCGCGATCTCGATGATGCCCGCCTGGTCGACGCCGGCGATGGCGGTCGGCTGGAAGAGCACCTCGGGCACGCGGATGCGTTCGACGTTGAGGTGGAGGCGGTGCGTCTCCGCCGGGGAGGCCGGGTCAAACGGCCTGGGGCCGTAGCGGAAGGCGTGCAGGAGGGATTTGCTCCAATCCCGCTGGGCGTCGAGCGTCATGTCGTACGTGAAGGTCTTGTCGTAGCGCAAGAGATCCTCCTCGAGCGCGCGGACGGCCGCTTCGAGGTCTTCCTCACCCTCCTCGTCGTCGTCACTGTCGCCGCGGTTCGCGCCGATGGCCACGCTGCGGTACACGCCCCAGTCGGCGTCATCGGCGCCAAAGTCGTCGTCATCGGCTCCGCGCCGGCGCTTGCGGTTCCCGCTGGCGGTGGTGGGCGTGTCGGAGGCGAGGTTGGCAATGTTCTTCATGCGGATCTGGCTGGCGAGGGACTTGCGGTTGCCCAGGTCGGCTTTGAGGCGCTCACGTTCCTTGATCTGGGCGAGCTTGGCGAGGCGGGCCTGGCGCTTTTCCTCCAGCCAGCCTTCGAGGTCGTTGATGCGACGCTCTTCGTCGCGGCGGGCCTCTTCGGCGATGCGCGCCTTTTCGGCCTCCTTTTCGGCCTTGGCGCGCTGGCGCGCTTCGTAGTTGGATTTGAGCAGGCGTTGTTGACGCTTTTGTTTGAGTCCAGCTTCGTCGAGCTGGTCGTCTGGGACTTCGAGGAGGCTGAAGTCTGGGGCTTCTTCCTCTTGTTGTTCTTCGCCGAGGTCTTTTTGGCGGGCTTTCTTGATGGCTTTTTCCAAGTCGCGGATGACACGTTCCAGGGCGGCTTCGTCCTTGAGCTCGGCCTCGTCGAGCAGACGCTTGATCTCTTTCTTACTTTGATCGACTAAGCGCCGCTGGAGGTCTTTGTAGTACTCGAGCTCCTCTTCTTTCTTCATCAGCCGCTCCAGACGCATCTTGGCCGCTTGTTCTTGCAACCTCCGACCGCTCTCCTTTTTGCGCTCGGCGATTCGGGCCAACTCTTCCTCCGTCTTTTGTACCACGACCTCTTCGGTGTAAGGGTATTGGACGATGCGTTCCCTGTCCTCCAGCCCCGTCCAGTCCAGGTAGCCTTTGAGCTCCTGGTCGTAGTCGAGAGACACGTAGCAAAAGTCGCGGACCATGTGCTCGGTCTGTGACGAGTTGAGCTTGCCGGGGAAGCCGGTGTAGTACTTCAGTTTGATGAGTTTGAGGAGATACTCGGCGGCGTGCCAGCCGCCCCAGCTCAGGCGGATGGCCTGGGAGAGTAGCGGCTTCGCTTCGTAGACAGGTATTAAGTGGGTGGCGCTGTAGGATGATGAGATGACGAGGCCCGTCTTGCCTTGGTTGTAGCGGTATGAGAACAGCGAGTCAATGCCGTAGACGACGCTGGGAGCATTATAGCATTCGAACAGCGTTTCGTTCATGGCTGCAAAGGGTCAGTTAACGGAGTGATCGAGAGACCAGGACGGGCCAAGGAGAGAACCAACTCTTTCGTACGTAAGGAAGATTAGCGACCGCCTCCGTCATGACAATGGGCATGTCGATCCCCCCCTCGACGCCGTTCATGCCGAGCTTGATGAAGACATGGTCGAGCACATGCTCCATGACGTCCCAGTTGCTGATGATTCCGGTGCCGGCCTCGAACGCGTTGCGGATGTGACCGCGGGCGGCAGTGTCGGCGTAGCAGTCGTGTCCGGCGAAGGAGAAGGTCTTGTTCGCTTTGCGATCGCGGTACTTGGACATGATCGGGGGGATCGCGAGACGTGGCTTGGACTCGAAGGACCAGCCGGCGCGAACCGAATGGGAGCCTGATGAAGGTCGGCGTCAGCCTGGGAATGCATACGGGGACGTGCGATGGCTTCCGACCATTGTCAATGACGATGGAAGCCTCTCCTGGTGGGTAGGTCAGGGCGCGCTCCCGGCCGTCAACCTGGGGTGGCAGGTATTTCTCGAACTTTGCCTCCTTGACGGGATATAATGTGGGCGGCGGGAGATCCTTCCAGGCTTCCCGCCGGGCAGCGATTGCCTCCTCGATGGCCGAGGGCGCCATGGTTGCGCTGTGTAGCGGAGTGCGTGGAAGGGATGTAAGTGACGGGATTCGGGAGGTGAACTGTTGTTGGAAGGACGGTAGCGAGGGAAAGGGTTTGGTTATTTCACTGGCGTATCGATGGTGGCATTCTTTGGGGAGGGAGGAATTCGGGATGGCGGGGATGAAATGGTTCGGGGGTGTGTGGGCTTAGGCCCTTTTGGATTTGTTGGACAATGTTGGATCGCTGTGTCTCGAGCTCGCGCCGCCGTGAACTCGAACGGAAGCTCGATGTCGCTGCACGGTGGCGCGCACAGTTGATCTAGAATATGACACTGTGTGGACTACTCGTACTCAGGTACCTCCAGCAGGCGTCATCAACGTCTTCATGTTGAAAGTAACCCCCTCTCTTCACGTACATCATGGATCAGAACGGTGCATAGGATTTTCGTTTCTCATTAAGGGTATCCTCCATAGACTCGTGAAAATGAGCGCAGCCCTTCATATGCGCTATTCCTGCCCGACCAAGTTGCCCCCCATTAACTCAACCACGCTTCATGCCGGGTCCTTGAGGTTATCAGTAGCTGGTGAAGTCGTCAGTAATAGCCAACCGACATTTAAATGCCTAGAAATATCCTAAAGCTCACCTTCAAGGTGAAAGAGCACATTGGACTGGTAGTTCTTGAACATCTGTGCGACCAGCTCGATGTTCATGTTTTGGATGTTGATGGCCTGGCCATGTCAGCATCATAGCATCGAGGCAGCCAAACCGGGGGAATTCATAGGTACCTGGAGAGTCTTGTTCATGACAACGATGGCCTCATTGAGTTTCTCCTGTACCCGACGTCAGTGGGTGTCCCGGCAGCAGAGCAAGGAATCATCGTCAAACTCACCACATTGGTGATGATGCGCGACAGCAGCAGATTCTGCTGATGCTCGTGCGGGCTCTCCTGTATAGAGTTAAAACATGCACTGAATTCGGTCTATAAGAACACAAACCATCGTATTGATCAGATTTCAAGGAATCCGTTGATGTTGCTGTCTGTCCGCCTCCGTTTGTTTACCAAACATCCAACGACGGGGAACCAAGGAAGGACGTCCGGCTAGGTCGAGACTTACAACACCCAACGCCCCGCCAAGAAGACAGTGCGAATATCAAAAGGCGGTCAAACTCGGCAGAACGTCGCGTCCAGGAGCTCTGCCTTGTTCCTTCTCCCTCGATTCCGCAACACTACCATCGTTCCATCACCAACTCCATCACCGCCAACACCTCCAAACCACCAATTCCATTCACCATGTCGAACCCCGAAGCCCAGGCCGCACAGGCCGCGCACATCGCGCTGCTCGAGCAGCTCGACATTCACCACACCCACAAGACCTTCCGCAATCCATCCTGGCGCCCCAACCCGCGCCGCAACAAGAACCTCAAGGCCATCCTCGGCGACGCCTCGCGCAAGGAAGCCTCCGTCAACGCCACCCCACAAGACAACAGCGGCGCCGCCACTCCCGCTGGCCAGGACAATGACGGCCTCTCCACAAGCGGCACATCCACCCCCGCAGTGTCTTCGGCCAGCGGCACCGCCTATCTCCAGCCGAACCTGGCCCAGGCGTCGCGCAGCTTGTCCAAGCTGGTTCTGGAGAAGAACATGTCTGCCGCGTCATCGTCGGGGTCCAAGCAGTTCGCCAATGGCGCGTCTGCCGCGCCGACGGCGACTTACACCAATATTGAGAGCGCCCCCAGCCTGGCGCCGCTGAAGCACTACTGCGATGTCACGGGCTTGCCGGCGCCGTATTTGGACCCCAAAACGAGGTTGAGATATCATAACCGCGAGGTGTTTGCTATGATTAGGAATCTCCCGCAGGGTGTCGCGGAGCAGTTCCTGGAAGCAAGGGGTGCGCATACGGTGCTGAAATAGAGTGTTGGTTCAGGTCATCTGCGAGTTATGGGCCATTGCTGGAGTGTTTGGCCCTTGGGTTGGGGTTGGGTCTTTCCACGCCAACCTGCTTCCACATCCACTGGGGAAGGGCTGGGATAGTTCCGATGATGACATTCGGAAAGACGGCAATCACTTCGTGCTTGATCCGGGATCTCGTCTGTCCTCCTTCCTCGAGAATGTAGTGAGGCGGACATGGCAACTGCCTCTGCCCGGTCGAGGCCTGCTCTGGTGGACATCTACCATCTTCGACCGCCCGCTCCCAACCGGCTCCGGGTCCCGTAATCCATCACAGTCTTTGTTCAAGTCTTGGGTTGTCTTAGGTCCATCATTCTCCAGGGCTCTGCGCCCATCTTCATCCATTACACCGACATGCTGTCTCACAAGCTCTCCGCCATCAAGCTCTCTGGTATTCTTAAAGAATCACACGATACCCCGTTCGACGCACGCCTTGTTGGCACTTCCGTCTCTTTACCATAATGGATGCCTCACCAGCCACAAGCCCGGGCGGCCTGCCACCCATCCCCGAGACACCTGGACCATCCCAAGCCCGCCCTTTCGCGCCGCCACGAGCCGTCTACGCCCCTGGCACATCCACAGCGGGCACTACCACGCCATCCAGCATTCGAACAAACCAGCCGCTCTTGCCCACCACCAACCCAGTCTCGCCGTTGATGTTTTACAACAAGAAGGATGACCTGTAGGCCTCGCTCGCCATGGTCCTTCCCGTACCAGCTCCTTTGGAATGATGGCTAACCACTCAACCACCAATCCTCCCCTTCCAGATCCTCGAGATGGTCCCGATTCATCTCTCGTTTGAACGAGATCATGCTGGGAAGGGAGGAAAAGGCGTCGGTGTACTGGTATGCGAGTCTCTTGTCGGTGCTGGCCGCCTTGGTTGTCACGGGCTCGAGCATCTTTGGTTGGCCGCCCCTGCCCATCTGGGAATATCTCCGGCATGTGACGCGTTGAGAGGGGGAGAATTGGATGCTTGGGCAGATTTGAGAGGCAGTTGGAGGACCAGAGTATGGATGGAGATACAAGGACTGAGACGAGGAACATAGGGCTGTTCTTGTCGCCAACACCATCCGCCCAACCCCAACAACATGATAGGATAGGCACTGCTACTGCATGTAATACTCTGAATCATACAACTGGTACAACAAGTCGCGTTCGTATGTACGATCCACAAAGTCAAGCCCCGTCTACGCACCCGCGGCCTCTCGGCTGCGGGATGACAAGTCGGCGCTCCGGCTTAATCGGGACCGCTTTTGTTGATATTTGCCTCCACATTGGAAATGTGTGTTAACGACAGATCACCGGGAGAGGACGGAGGAACCCGATCCCGGTTGCTCCAGCTGGGTGCTGGAGCCGTCGCGGCAAGTTGGAATTGGGAGAATAGCCCAAGAGAAGGGTGGAAGGGAAGGGATCGGGGGAGATGTTCGGGTTGTCTGAAGATTTGTTGCCTGTGGCGCTTGGATTATGGGGTTTGTTTTGCTGACCATAGGAGGACAACGTTTTGAATGTTTGGCCGGATGACAATGCTTCCACTGGGCAAGGAAAACGATGTGAAGAAAAAAAAAAGGTAGTATTTGCTGTATTCCGAAGCTGAGTCCTCATTAAAATACCACTCAGAGCTGCCAAAAATGCATGCGTCAAAAAAGCAATCTGAAATTTGGTCGGATGTTGAGAAGATTGATGTTTGTGTGAAGGGAAAGAACCCATCCATTCCGAGGCTCCGCGTCGAACTTTTTGCCGGCCTATTGTGGCGTTGACCCGCAGCGCCACATTGCGGCATTCACCAGCCACACATCTAGTCGGCGTATTCAACCTTCGCCGACGACAACTTGATGCTTCAGGATGACAGGATGAAAAAGGTGGCATTCCAAGCCGAGCTCCCCACTTACTGTACTCATGAGCCTAACAACATCCTTTCCTCTTTACATGCTTTCGTGTGTACACATACGGGCGGAACCAACCCTCCCCGCCAACTCATCCCGCGACCTCTAGCAACGCTATCAGCCTCCTCTCCGATAACCCATACCAGCCAATCGCAAGGGTACATGGTCTAGTGGTATGATTTTCGCTTCGCATTGATCAGTCGGATGCGATTGTGAAAGGTCCCCGGTTCGATCCCGGGTGTATCCAAATCTTTTGCAATTTTCTACCTCTTTTTTTGCTGTTCTGGTGTCTCTAGTCTCAGGAAGAGAAAATGCCACGGGCCTAGAGGTACTTAAACAATGCTCGGGCTATATAGATTGACAAGCTGAGCTTGTGGGTTATGTGGTATGAGGCTACAAGAATATTCAAGCAAGGCATGATCATTTTTTCTCTCTCATGATAGACACATGCTTCTATCATCGGCTTCCTTTGAGCGGTGACCTTGAATGAAAACAGAGTGGACCCTCAAAGCCAAGTCGAGACGCGAAAGCTGTCTGCCAGGACCAGGGTGCCGGACGCCAGGTGCTGGGTGCTGCCAACAGCAATCCAGCCGCGAAGACTTGGCAATCTGTTTTGTCTTGGGAGTTCTCAACACGTGCACGAGTTGACGACAACAACACTTTGTTTGCAGCGACTCGTCTTACAGAATTGACAATTCTCCTCCACCTCCGCCACCAACCTAATTGGCCCCATTTTCTGCCCGGATCTACCGTCAACCAGCCAAGATGTCGATGTGGTTGTCAGACTCCCAAAGTATGTTCCTCTTCTCCCCTACCATCTTTGTCGACGCCCCCTTTTTCGCGGATGAGTCGGAGTTGTCCTCGAAAGGATCAGGCCATCACCGAGCCCATTTCAAGGCAGACCAAGCTAACAATGGCATCTTTCTGACAGAAATCGGAGTCGCCTTCTGCTCCGGCGGTATGTAACAAAAAAACATCCTCTCCATCGTCCTTATCCACCGCCGCCACGCCGATCTCCATGAGGCGCCATCCGATGCCGACTCCCTACCCCCGAACCAACAAACAACCCAATCGCAACCACGCTCTAACCCACCACCAATACAGGCGGCTTCTTCCTCGTCTTCGGCGTCCTCCTCTTCTTCGACCGCGCCATGCTGGCCATGGGCAACGTATGCTTCCCCCTCCCCAATCCAACCCAACCACCACCACCACCACGACAACAACGTAACTAACCCCTCTCTCTTACCTCCTCCTGCAGATCCTCTTCCTCATCGGCCTGACCATCATCATCGGCCCGCAAAAAACCGCCCTCTTCTTCGCGCGGCGCCAAAAGATCAAAGGCACCGCCGCCTTCTTCGGCGGGCTGGCGCTGATCCTGCTGCGCTGGCCGCTGATCGGCTTCCTGGTGGAGCTGTACGGCATCATGGTCCTGTTTGGCGATTTCTTGGGCACCATCGCCGGGTTTGCGCGCAACCTGCCCGTCGTCGGGCCCTACCTCGGCAGGGCCGTCGATGCGACGGGGTTGGGCGCCAGGAGGAACGCTGAGTTGCCTGTTTGAACATACCTATTTACTTAGGGCTGGATGGCTCTGGGTGGGTGGTTGAGATGGAATTATGGGAGGGGTGTGGTGTAAGGTTGAGGTGTTAGTGTTGTTGGGGAGAGCCATTTATTTGGTCTATTTGTTTTGTAATCATGAGCCTGCCTGGGTTGGGAGTTTTCGTTTCTGTTGGCTCTCTGGAAATTGGGGAAAAGATACTGGTTGTTGGGAAAGGATAGAGGGTGCGAGGGATGGCGAAACGTCAGACACGACAACGGCAACGAGTCACGATACGACACATACATCACACGCACCCACGGCTCGGCTCGATACGATCACACGAACCCATCCAACGAAACATGAGGGAGAGAAAGAAAGAGAAAAAGAAAGATAATAATGCTTGGACTCATGACGGCGTTTGGAGGGCGGTGCGGTATACCCCGTGACGGTGTATAGAAGAATAATCATACGGAGAGTGGGTCCAGCTGGCCCGCTTTCTCCTTGGACATACACAAAATGACAACGTCAATGGGTTTGATAGACAAAGCAAGGGTTGAGCCGGTTTGATATCCATATCTCAGTACACGCGCGTTGCGGCCGAGATGGCCTGTATGTTGATCCTGTAGACATAGAACATCACTGGATCTGAACCAAACCATAGCAGCTTGGCTACGGTACGGAGTATCAAAACCGGATTCGTGGGCGCTGAACGCACGTAGATACACATATCAAGACACACGAGAATACGGACATGTCTGGGTCAGGTCTGAGCTGCCCATACATAGCTCGACTCTATTTATCCACCGAGAAATAAGCCCTCCTCCGGTCGTGAGACACCAAAGAAGAGCAGCGAAAAGGGTAGGGGGAAAGGGGGGTTATATGAGGTTCGGGCTCCGATATCGCATCAACAAAAGGCCAAAAGTCGACTGCTATCCATCATCCTCCATCCTGAACACTTCACCTCTTCCTTCCACTTCCATCGAGTTGAAAGGCGAAAAAAGGGCAAAGGAAAAGTCAGGGCAGGTGAGATATCTGGCAGAGGGCTGGGAGAAGCAGCTTTGTTTGTTTTAATGTTTATGTGCTTGTATTTGCTCCAGGTCTACTACCGCCGCCATCGTTGGCTGCTGTTGTCTAGTAGCCCTGCTTGACGAGGTAGTCGGCCAGCGCCTCGACGGTGGCTGTCGCGTTACCGGCCTGGGTGTTCTCGCCGTAGTGGCCGATGAGGATGGCCTGGGTGGTCTTGACGATGCACACGCCCGTCTTCTCTTTGCGGCCGTAGATGTGCCGCTCCTGGATGTTGGTAGCCACATAGCGCTCGCCCGCCACGTACAGGCCGTCTGAGTAGGCCTTGGACGCGGCCGGGCCGTTCTTGTCGTTGTCGTTCAGGATGGCGATGATGGCCTTGAGCTCGTCGGCGCTCACCTAGAGGACGGGGGTTCCGGAGCGGGATATGTTAGTATTTGGGATGAGGTGAAAAAAAAAAATGGGGACAGGGTGGTTCTCGTACGTTGAAGCCCGGGGTGCTGGCCCAAGTGCTGTCGCCAGCAGCGCTGACGATGCAGGCCTTGTCGATGTGGCCGCTGCCGACGAGGCTAGGGGTGCCAAGTTAGCGGAAGACTCGAGGGGTGGATGGCCAGGCCGATGATGGACGACGAGATGATGGTACATACCTCGAGTCAACATAAGCTGTGATGTAGCTCTGCTTTAGCTTCCGGGCTCACAACAAGCAGAAAGCAGGGCAACAACACCCGACGCGGGGTTATGGGAAACGCGACGTGGATGGGCAGCATCACGTACCTTGCCAGGACATGGTGACGGACGCGGGGTAGTGTGTTGGTGGTCGTAGTTGTGTTTGTAGATGGTTGTATGGGAACAGGGGGTCTGGCAAGGATGAGGATGGTCGGCACCGAGCAAGCAGTCTGGAGGTGTTTCGTGGTAAGTTCTATGAAAGCAGTGTTGCGGTGGACGATCAGCTTTGGGCTCTCTTTCTCCCCCCTCGTTGGACTCCTCGGAGCCCCGCCAGACCCAACTCTGGGCGGATTCCATCACTTTCAGGGAGCGAGAGGGCGGGGCTCAGGCCGTTGCCCGGTGCCAGCCTGAATTATGTAAGCAGGCCACAGGGCCAAGAAGTGAAAATGCAGGCGATGCAGTCAGCCATTGTTGATCGGGAAAGCGCAGGTTGAGACGGGATGAAGATGGATGAGATCGGAGACCGTCCAAACCTAAGCCAGCATGTGCTCTTTCCAACTTCGAGATTCAAAGCCCTGCTGCCTGGGATTCGGGCTCACTTCGGCAGTCAGCCGTCGAGGACCTTGACAGGTTCCAGGTTCTCGAAATTTGCAATTCCTTCCGTTCTCCTGCTCCATCTGCATCTCTCATTTTCATGTTTTCATGCTTTGGTTGTTGTCCGAAGTCAACACTTCCGGGTTGCCGCGCCAGACGCCATCCAATATCAACAAACATGCAGCCACCCAACCAATCGTTTTCGAATGCTTAACACAAATGCTCAAGGGTCAGTCAGCCAGGTAGGTAATACGGAGGAGAATGAGAAGATGGTGGGAAGAAGACGGCACATGTTGAATCCTTGATTTATTAAAAGACAGAGAATGCAGAGTTTAATCACGGTCCAGGATTCAGAGCATCTCGACAGCCAAACACACTTCACAGTCCACACTCTTCGGGTTTGTTTGTGGCACAGAATGACAGTTCCATGCTTAACTGCTGTGCGATATAACTTGGGCGCCTAACGTAGCAGCAGGACATCACAGCTGACATTTTATCCGATATTCAAGGGGCTCGACAAGCCATTTGACCATCGCCTTGCCGGTGGAGCCGAGAATAGCCTGTCAACCCCCCTCGACGGGCCGTTCTGGTCTTGTGTGTGCACGTCAAAGGACAAGGCCAACATGGCGATCATGGGCCGAGCCCGAGACACGCAGAGGGAAGATCATGCATATCCATGGTTCGCCGACCCCCGATGGATTGCTTCTCAAACATGTTCTAGAAGGACAAACAGAATCCCGCGATTTACCCGTCCAAGCGGATAATCGCACCAACAACCCTTCATCCTCAATCCGGACAACCGCGTCAACCAAACCCCCAAACTCTCGCTCCCAAGGAAAGCATCCATCCGTCGTGTCATCGCGTGCCGACTCGGATCATGATGGCTGCCGGCTGCAACAGTCCAAGATGACCTCCCCAAAGCATGCCCACCCCCGTCGGAGCCCTGTGGAGATTTGTATTTCTGAGACATAGCCTCGCCCCTACACCCTGGTCTTTGTCGCTACCGCTGGCGAAACGGCACTCGGCATCAGGCTCTTTCAGTGACAACATCAGACCATGGCCAAGTTGGCAAGAGAAGCGGTCACTACTACTATCCACAGTATTAGGGCCATTGCGCTGCTAGCAGGTGTTGACTGACAGCGCGTTTGGCAAATCCCCTCCTCCGAAACAGATGATTTTCAACGCGGGGGTGTTCGCCCAACACACGACCATGTTCGGATTTTGTTTGCACTGCGTCCTGCTTCGTGTGTCAAAAGACAAACTGATCGACGCGATGGACTGGGCGACGGGGACGGCTCCTCTCATTTCGACAGCGTCAGAGAGATGCAGCAAACAAACCGTTGTACATACATCAGCAATTCCCAGATGCCGCGCTGGATCATACAGATGGCAACGAGGAAGTTCTCGACATTCCGCTAGTGATGGCTGAGGGTAACTACCTTACTTTTCGAAGTAGTTATCCACGGGAGCTTCCAGACTTGGCTCGCGTTCCTGGCCTCGGCAGAAAGGCTAGCCGCGTCCCCCGGCTGCTGACTTGTCAGCGTTGTACCCTTGAAGGAATATCGTCATTTAAGCTTCATCCACAATCTATTTGGATATGCTCCTTCCTCCCCCTCCCCCCCCCGCGTGGCGTTCTTTGCGGGGTTTCCGTCGACCATGGGATTCTCGATTTCCTCGAGGGTAGCATTCCACAGAAGCCATCAACTTCGGAGATGCGGGCGGAGTGACGCGATTGAGCCTGTTCACGGCCGCGTTGTCCCAAGGCCGGCGGCGCGCCTCTCCGTGCTCCGTGTCCCTACATCGGGAAAGAAATGCGGCGGCGGTTGTCCGGAGGGGAGGTGACGGTAAAATAACAGGACAGAAAGGTTGTCTGCGGTTCCTGAAACAACGTCCCCAGAACCCCTACTGCGCAGTAGGGCGCCACCCCCGGTCTCGGCACCCCGGTGATCCCCGTGGCCAGGGGTTCGCTGACCTCCACCTCCGTCGCATCTTGGATGGTTCGTCTGTCGAAACTGCCAGGGCAATCTGCTGATGAATGATGATGAGATGTCGGCCACCGCTCATCATCATGTCTTGTGTTCGGTCATCAGCCGTTGGCGATCGGACCCTTGTCGACGATCAACCTCTCTGCAAAATAACCGCCGCTCTTCTCTGACTTGAATCCGTCGTCGCCGACGGGCCCGACATGTCAACCGGGAGACTCCAGCTTCAGAGCCCAGGTTCAGGCTCGTTCTTCAGCAACGCGAGTCATGAGCATGAGCGGGAGCCTGGGTATGTAAGTGAACAATTTCCCGCCATCCCTCCACTCAGGGTTCTGCTTCCGTTCTTGCTGGAGGTGTTGTAAGGCTGGGCTGCCGCCAGGTGTTGTGTAATTTCGTTTCTTTGATTCTTCGATTCGTCCAGCGGTGTTCCTCCGTGATTAGGCGCAATCTCTCGAAACCAGCAAACCACGTTCAGCACAATCTCTCGAGGTGGGAGGACCCCGGTGCTTCACCGAGAACACACCCCGTCCCCTCCCGGATCGTGGCCGTTGAGTGGGCGAAGAAGGCCCATGGTTCAACGGATGTGCCATGATGAAAGCGGTTAGGCGCAACCTGCCCCCGTTGTGGGCGGAAACGGGGTCAGAATCAGCGGACGCCGCTGATGCATCTGCAACTGGCCAAGCTGGGGGTATGGTGCTGCACGGCTCGGCAACCCCCCTGATGGTGGACCATGAACAAGGCCATGTATCAGATCTTGCCCTGCGTCTCCCGACGAATGCGACTATCCGCGCCAGCCAGGGAACGACACGCCTGGCTCCTCAAAATGCCGACATCCCCCCCGTCACGTTCCCCGGAGGGAGGAACCCTTATGTCGACCGTCCTCTTCCCCTGCCGCCATCCAAGAACGCTGTCACAACCAACAGTAGGAAGACAACGTCGACGACGAGACCGGTGCTGTCGTACCGCATGCCGATGAGACCGAGCACATCTTCCGGGCCCGGGTCCAGCAAGACGGCGGACTCGCGGCCCAACTTCAACAAGCGACTTTCGAAAGACGACATGGCTCTGCCGACGGGCTTCATGAGCCGGAGCAAGAGCACCGCCGTGAGGAATCCGTGGACGATAACTCCCGAACCTAGCCCCCGCCGGGCTCGCACTCCATCCCCTCCGAGGGTTCTGTCGCCACCATTAATGACTCCCCAGTCAGCAACCTCAGGAGAGATCCCCATTGGCATGGCCCTGGGGAGCCCGACACGAGATACTGTGCTCCCCCGAGCTGCGAGCCCTTACGTTGGGGGTCCCCGGGCCGCGAGCCCCTATGGCGGTGGTCCCCAGGCCGCTTTGATGCCGCAGACGCAGGTATGGACTGAGACGAGGGCCCCGTCGCCGATGAACGGGGCCGTCATCACGACGACTGTCAGCGGGTCACCGCCACCCGCGCCAACCCCTGAACCAACTCTCCAAAGGTCTAAGACGCAAAAGAGGAGGTTGTTTGGTCTGTTTGGGAGCAGGAAGCACGCCGAGAATCCCAAGGTTGGAGAGAAGGCCGAGGCCAATCGCAGCGCCGTTTCTGTTGCGGGATCAACGTCGAGTGAATCTGTGCCTATGAGGAGTAACACCGTTGCTGGCACAAGTCGGGCAAAGCACAAGCCCATCGTCATCAAGAAGCAACCGGAGGCCAAGCAGGAACCATCCTTCCCGACCATCTCGAGGCCGATACTTCCCGGCCCCTCGCCTAAGCCTGGCGGTTTCCTCGACGTGGAGATCCCGGATATCCGGCTGGAGCGCTACAGCGTCATGTTCAGCGGTGTGCTGAACCCTAACGGAAACAGCGGCAATCAGAACAACAACAACGGCAACAAGTCATTATTGGAGCGGCGCCAAGCAACTCTTGAGAAGCTCAAGAATATTGGTGATGACACGGAAAATCACCTCAGCACCACCTGGGTACCCACCCGGCGAGCAACTTCTCCGCAGCCTATGAAGTCGCCTACCTTCTCGCTCTTCCCCTCGGAGCGGCCGTCGAACGCGGTGGCCTCCTCAGGGTACGGCATGGCGTCGACAACGTCGCTAGCTCCGCCGCCAGTAAGGGGACTTCAGCGTTCCAACACTTCCCCAGCATACCTGCCGTCGCCATCCAGGGCAACATTTGCAAACCCCTCATCGCGGCAGCCTCAACAAGATCCCAGTGAGCCGTCGAGGCGAGATAAGAAGACAGTAACCGTCATCTCTCCGCGGACGATGGACGAGCGCAATCGCGCTGCCCAGGTTGAGAGGCTACGCGCTCAGCAGCAGGCGAAGCAAAGGGAGCAGAAGCCAGTGGTACCCAACGACCCAGGGTTTTACTTCGGACCCAACAACTCTACCCTCGTCCTCGATTCTCCCCACAGCATTGACTCCGAAGACGATTCTGAAGACGACGACGACCAACCCATCCGTCGCCGTCCCATCCCTGCCTCCATGAAACCATATATCCCCGAACCCGAATGGGAAATCATCGCCCCGCCATCCACCAACGCCACCAGGAACATTCCATCATCCTCCTCCGCCGCCTCCTCCGCGTCTTCCGCCTCCTCTGCCGACTCGGCCAGCACAGCCGCCAGCTCCGTGTCTTCATCCTCCACAAAGCCAACAACAAACGCAACCCAACCCCACGCCAAACACGCGCCCTCCGCCTCCACCTCCACCACCCGCACCACCGCGACCGGCCACTCCTCCCACCCCTCCATCGACACCCTGACCGGGGCCCGCATCTCCGTCGACGAGGAGGACGCGGCACTCAAGCACGCCGTCGAGATCTCCATCGCGCGGCAGATCAGCATCTCGCGGCAGCAGCACCGGCTGTTGAGGCCGTTCCAGGCCAAGGGCGGCCAGCAGCAGCAGCAGCGGCGGGGCGTCTCTCCGGCGGGGAACGGCAACGGGCCGAGGATGCCTGATCGCGAAGAGGTGACGATCGGGATTATCAAGGGGCGGGTGACGCCTGTGATGGTGGGCCCGCCGACGGGGGCGGGAGAGCATAGGAGGAGCGAGAGGGTTGTGTTGGATGTTGCTTAAGTCTTTATTTTGATTTTTTCTTTGTCTGCGACTTCGATTCTTGACGCTCGTTTTTTGAGTGAGATTTTCCCTTCTTGCTGTCTGGGATGGCAATTTTTTGGATCGAATATCTCTCTCGTTACCGACATCTCCTACCTCTCACATTTTTCCCCAGAGATTCTGTCTGCAACACAAAGGCAGAAGCTATTTGGTTCGAGTACATGATTTCCTTGGTCCGAGCTCGAGTTCACCATTTCAACCTCCTTTTTTCCTGGTCTTTACACCTCTGGTCTCGGTTCTGTTATTGGATTGCATTTGATAGTTCGAGATACCTCTTAGTAGTCTTTTCCTTTGGAACGGTTTTAAGTTCGGTTGGGAGAACGGATTGGGGTTGGATATACAACGTAGGCTAGATAATAGAATACACTTAAAACGGGAATCACAATGCCATAAGTAGCCAAAAGCTCTGGAACAGTTTCTTGTGAACTAGAGGAACAGTGATTGATACTAGCTAGTCTGATGGTCACCATGGATATTAGTTGAGGCTCTTACCCATCATCACGATCCCTATTAACCCAGCATTGGCTCAACATAACTGATGATCGAGGTTCAGGCTACTTACCGAACCGTGCCTTGTCCATTCAACATCTCAGTTCCACATCATAGAAAAAAAACCCCTCACTCTGATGTCTCCATCCTCCCTGACGGTTGCTTACCCCTCATTGTCAAACGGGTTAAAACTCCGTGATGTGTGCGCATGACATTGTTTCATGGAGTGTTTCTGGTCTGTGCCAACATGTCAAAAACCTTGCCTACTTGAGATGTTTAATGTTTGCCTCCCCACATCATGCCACTACTTGTAGCTCCCCCCATCACATCACACTTCAGACCAAACACAGTTTGGAGAGGATAGGTCACGCATGAATAAAACATTACCCCATCTTCCCAAAACAACGTTCATCGTTCGCTCGCTAGCTCACTCGCTTACTTTAGGTACGCAGTTCAGGTAGCTAGGTAGACAGGTTACTCGCTCGCGCGTCCGCTAGTAATATCAATCCCATCCTTCTTTGCTTGCTCAACCCATCCCATCTCAACCCATCCCATCCCATCCCATCCATCACATACACCGTAGATGAATAACACAAGCCCATGAAGAAAAAAGGAGAAAAGTCCTACCCCGCAAAAGACCCGCCGACCCGACCCAACCCAACCCAGACATAGTCCCCGAAAGAGAACCCCCCGCGCAGAAGTGTCCCTCCCTAAAGTAGATCCATGCATAACTATCCATCACTCTCTTCCCCCTTCCAGACCACACACACACACATAACCTCATGATACAATACCCCGCGCTCCACAGTTAGAGGTGGCGGTTATGCCCTCCGCTCCAGCGTTTCTGAAAGACAAGTCCGGCATGTCAACTCAGACGAACTCCCACCCAAACCCCCATCCAGTTCAAACTCCACCCTAACTCCTTCCCAAAGAGCAGACAGACATGCCAACTGGTCTTGCCCTTCCCCCTCACTCACTCACATCCCTCCCTTGCAAAAGAAGAGGGAAACAAAAACAGAACAACAACAACAATAACAACACCACAGCAGAAGATATGTAAGCCAGGCAAGACGAAGCAGTAAACATAAGAGAGAACAAGGGGTATATCTCCGCCCCACATTTTCACACGTCACGACGCAAAACTCGAAACAAAAAGCACAAGCCCAACTGTACAAGACAGCATCAATCCAAGCCCATCCCGTCAATCATCCCAAGACACAACCGCCCTCCTCCCGCCTGCGCCCAACTCCGTAGAACGCCTTCTTCCGCCTGCCCGTACCCGTCCTGTTCCCGTCTCCTGCGAAGCCAAGCCAAGCCAAGTTAATCCATTGCGCACACTGAAGACTTGTACAGCAATCTCTCTCTCTCTCTGTCCCTTTCGCAAGGCAAGGCAGGGCAAACCAAAAAAGGGGGTGGTTGAAAGATGACCGGGGAGAAATGTCAAGGTACAGCGAGGATGGTGCGCTGCCGTCTGGCTGGCTATCTGGCGCATGAGATCTGACCAGATCCGCACCAGAACATAACGCCGCGCTTCACATACCATCCTCGCTCAACCTGACTTCTTCTCTCCCTCCCCATCGGCAGTTTTCAGCCCCAACCCGCCCTTGACCGCGCTGGATATGCTAATCGCAATCTTCTTCATCCCCGAAGCAGCGCCCCCTCCACCCCCACTACCACCACCATTCGCCGCGGCAGCAGTGGCGGTGGCGGAAGCTCCGGAGCCGATAAAACTCCGCTTCTTCCTCAACGGTTGTCCATCAGCGTTGGAACCGCCGCCGGCACTGGATTGCGACGAGACAGAAGACGTGCTGTTCCTCCTCTTGGAATTGTGCGTGAGCTTCTCCAGGGCGTCTTCGTCCTCGTCCTCTTCGCGGCGGCGTTTTTCCGAGACGCGTTCGGGCGGGGGAGTGGAGGCCGCAGCTGCTGCTGCCGCGGCGGCTGCCGAGGTGGAAGTTACGGAGGGTGAGGCGGATCGGGCACGAGGTGATGTGGTGCCGTTAGCGGCGCCGGTAGCGGGGGATGTGGACAGGGCGGTTGCGGATGTTGCGGGGCTGGAGGATTTCGGCTCGTCTGAAGAGGTAGCGACGGGGACGTCGGAATCGACAGGGGTCATGACGGCGTCGTTTTCGTCTGTCTCCTCGTCATCGGAGGAGTACTCGACGAGAGGCTTCGCCGGGGCTGCGGCGGCGGCGAGGCTGTGTTCAAGCTCTGTAGCTTCCGCATCTGCGTCGGCGGCAGCACGCTCCTCATCGTCGTCAGGAGAATTCCAGTAGTCTTCCTGGGCCTGGTCGAGGATGAGGTGCTCCATCAGGGTGCCTCTCGGTGCCTTGAGAGTGGACAGAGGACCCCGGTCCTCTTGGGCATCAGAGAACTGCTGTGGCGATTCGAGGTTGACCGTGAAACCGCGGGTTCGTTCGTAGGCGTTGAGAATCTTCTCAAAGGTCTCAAAGTCGAGCAGGGCGTTGACCTTGTCACGCCACAGCTCGACAATCTGTTTCATCAGGTGCCTCAGTGACGCTTTTTCGATAAGCATGAAAAGCTCAAGGCAAGCAGACGAAAGGAGGTTGTCTCGAGGTAGTGTCCGCAGGAGAACATCGAGGATCGGACCAGCCACTTGCTTGTCGATCATCAGCTTGGTGTAGAAATCGTCCTGCATCATCACGAGATGGCGGAAGAAGCGGACAGCCACTGTTCATCTGTTAGCAACCCAAGCAAGACTCATACGCGCGAAAAGTGACTGACCAAGCTGCAGGTGTTTCTCCTTGCAATCGAGAAGCTGTAGAATGCGATTCACAAGGTTGGACGTGAGGACGAAGAACTTGCACCGATGTCCATGGCGCTGGGTATAGAAACACAAAATGTCGATGAGATAGCTGAAGATGCCCTCTTGGGAGGGGCTAAACTGCATCGAAGTACGCTTTTCGAGATCAAGAAGCGGCCGGAATAGCCTCGTCGCCCAGTGCTGGTAAAAGTGTTCCAAGAAGGCGTCGTGTTGGGGGTCCATCACCGAGAGTGCCCTGATGCGGGCGTCTTGCTGTCCTTGTTGCTGTTGCTGCATCTGTGGTTGGCACGAGTCAAGAAGGACCTTCAACGCCTCCGAGATTTGCGACTTGACCCCTAGGTCAACCTCGACGAGGAGCAAATCGATCAGCGTCTCGGTGAGGGCCGGGAGTCTCATGGGCTTGTTATGCACCTGGTCGTAGACTGTTTGGCGAACCATGGACGGATCGTGGTCGATCATGGAGACGAGGATGTCCGTGGCGCCAACCCTCACCGAAACGTCGCGATGGCGCATGCCATAGTTAATGGCGACGAGTAGGCCTTGCTTCAGGAAGTTCAAGTACAAGCTGTGGCGGGCGGGTGGCTGCAGGTTCTTCGCAATGGCACAGCACTGCTGGATGAAGAGGACGGCCTCCTTCTTGCGTAGAGCAGGCTCCCTCTTGTCAAAGAAGATGACGAAGAGCTTGGCCATGAAGCCGGGGGTGCTGTGCAGATGCTGGACGATGTCGACCTGGTTGAAGAAGATGAGCGAGTTGAGAACGCCGAAGGTTTGGTCGTCGAGGATTCTAGCCAGGACGACATCCTTGAGGTACTGTAGGCGATACGTCATGTGGATCTTGCGCCGAACTTGGTCGTCCTGGATTTGAACAACCTCCTTGTAGCGGCCCTGGTTGCTGAGCCATTGCCGATGGTTGGCCTTGTGGGTGGGAAATTCTGGGTCGTATTCCAGGGCGCCAACAGCTCCCATGACGCACTCATCCGAGACGGCACGCTCAATAATGCTGGCGTCGTTGAGAAGCAAGATGGTCTTCATGATGTTGCAGAGCCGATGCAGGTCAGGCAGGCTCTCGAGATCCTCAGCCATCTCGACTAGGAGAGCGAGCTTGTCGATGTAGCCTTCATTCATGATAACTTTGGCTAACGCGTCGCGGCCTTGAGGTGTCTGCGACAGGTTCCGGATGGCCATATCCAGTTCTGGCAAGGACGAGAGGTCGGGAGGAGGGAGCTGGATCGAAGGAGGCATGTCGATGGCGAGATCATCGGAGAGGCTATCGTCCGGGCCGCCCATGCTACCGTGGATGGTTTGCTGGATGGCATCGATGAATTTCCTACGGGGAGGACAGGATTAGCAGGTGATACCGGCATGGTCATGCGTGCCACATACCAGATCGCAGCGCAGCCTTCTGCTTCCTGGAAACTCAAGGCCATGTCAACCCCATCCTCGGTCCATACTATCAGCGTATCTGCAAGGAACGGTTAGTCGCCTCATAAACAGCTGATGTCTATTCTCTCAGCAGGCGAGGAAGCAACATGCCTTGCTGCTTCTGGAAAGCCTCATCCTTAATGATCCTCGTTTCCAGAAGGCGCCGGTTTGGCTGGTCCTCGGACTCCACGATGAGGCGGGGATCTTTTTGCTGGTCATCGCCCACCTAAATGCGCAAACAAGGGAACACGTTAGCGGCAAAGACGCAGGGTCGGAATAGAGCGGAGGAACAGTGGGATCTGGCAAGGTGACATACCGGCACAAAGCATGCATAGCAGAAGCCGGTGCCACGATCGAACCAGTCATTATGGCGGAGCTCGTAGACCTTGACGCGCCGCTTGTCGGTGGTGGGAGGGGTCGGATGAGGCACGGGCTGTGCCATCATCGCCTGACCGGGCGCCGCGCCGGTGATGTCGTCGCCGTCGGTCTCGATCGGTGTGCCCAGGTCAAGGTCGAGCTGGTGGGGCGACAGGGAGAGATCGGGCTCGGCCGGGTTGAGGAGTACGAGGGCCGCCAGGGTCGCGGTGTTTGGAGCGCGCGCTGTTCCCGGAGGAAGCGCGTGGTCTGCGGGATTGGAGGGTGAGGAAGTGGAGGGTTGTGGGTTTGGATGCGATGCGATATGGTGCGCGACGATGCGACGCGATGCCGATGCGATGCGGGGCTAGGGGGTTGAGGGTTGTGGGTTGTGGGCTGTGGGTTCGGAATGGCGCTCAACCGCAGGGTCGGGTTGTTGTGAGGCGACAATGCCAATGGTGTCGGGCAACGATTAGCGGGATCAAGGGGCCGACAAGTGCTGGGCGTCGCGTGCTGCAAAGGGCGATAACGGATTGGGGCGCAGAGGATGTCGCATGGATTGATGGATGGATTGAATGCGGATGGAGATGCGGAATGGCCAAGATGGAGGGAGGTTGGCGGTTGCAGGATTGCAGGCGGAGAGATCGGGAACAAGCGCCTTCAGGTTGTGTGCAAAGACGGGACCTTCTTCCAGGCAGGTGGTTCGGTGCGGCGAACAATGGGGCGGCCCACGAGCCACGACGGGACCCAGGCAGCCGTTGCGACAATGGAATTCACACAAAAGCAAAAAAACAAAGTCGTGTGCATCTGCTTTGGCTGGCGCACGCGTGCAGTCGAGGCCGGCGCGGTGTGGGATGGTCGCGGTGGCGATAATTTTTGCAGCGTTGGCTGCGATGACGAGTTCGCGCGATGGAGATCCCCCTGGAGCCCGATGGATGGGTTTGCTTGCCTTGCAGCAGGGCGCAGAGTCTGCGATGAAGGAAAAGAGTCGTTGCGGGTCCCATCGTTGCGTGATCGGTGCGAGCCGGTGGGTCCTGCGAGCCCCAAGCAGCCTCAACCATCTTCTAAAACGGGACTAGCGCAGACCTTGCCAAGCCGTGGCCCCAGCTTTTTGTGGCGCTAAACCCAAAATAAGCGCGCGCTGATGTCACAGCGCCGCTGCTGAACTTCGAAACTCGCCTTTTCTTCAGCGCCTCAGCTCTTTCTCTGCCGCTTCTTCCGTGCTTCCACTCGGCCCCTCCTCGCCGGTTCCTGACCCCGCCCTGCGTCGATTCATCCGGTGTCCTCTGCCGGCCCGGCCCGTGAGGCGCCGCCTGCGCCGCTCCGAACACCTCCGGCCGCTTCGGTCGACTTTCGGACATTCAGCCATGCGACCCCCACCTCCTATCCATTCCATCTCACAACAGCTCCTCCGTCCACACACATAAGTATGTACATACAATGCCAGGTAGGTACTGTGCCATTAGTTATTCCATCTGAAACACACTTGGGGTGTTCACTTTGTCCATGTCCTTCATCCATAACTCAACGCGACATCCGAGCCATCGTTCCGAACGCCATTTGCGACCTTGCCATATCGCCATTTTCTTCAAAGTGAACTATCCATCAATAATTTCTCGTTTGATTCTTTCTTCCATTTCGCCTGGGTCTGATCAGAACCTTGGCATCCAACATGGCAATCATTGGATATCCCATTCCGAGATTGCTCCTGGAAATGGTGGATCCTCGCAAGCTGAACAGAGTTGTTGCACAAGACGCCTCATGGCCAGAGAAGACAGCAATCTTGTGTGACAGCTAGCGTACTTACTTAACTGAGTAACTACGGTATCCCATGGAAAGCACGAAATATTTGTCTTCTTTTGCCTGCTCCCCATCGTGCATTTTGATTGCGACTTGCACGGGCGTCATGGTCGGGGCTGGTCCATCTGCTGGCCACACAGGTACGGTATCGTCATGTATTGTATTGTAAAGCGGCGTACGGAACCTCAGCCGAGGAGCAATCAACACCGGGGTGTCTGACATCGGCAACCGCAGCATCGACCTGCACCTTGAAGACACGAAAGATTCCCCTTATCAGCGGCAGGGCGGCTCGCAGGGCTGACCCGGCCCTCCTTTCGCGGCACAAGCCGCACAGCCCGCCTCCTTTCCCTCCATATCAACAACACGGACCACGTCGGTTGCGCCATACCGCTGGTCCCCCAGGTGCTCAGGAGTAAGCCACCTCACCTCCTTTGAGCCCCCAGTCTCCGTTCCTGGACGGTGCTGAGACGGAACTTGCATGAGACTCGGGCCACAATGCCTGGATTGAAACCTTCCGGGAATGTAAACACGAATTTCATTTTTCTGATTGTGTTTCGAGACATGTGCAAATATTGTTGTGTTCTTTGTCTCTGTGAATGGACGGAGATTGCTCCGTACTTTGTGACTGACTAAACGCTTGGGCTTGTCGCAAGGAGATGGATGTGGCGTCCAGGCACCTCGGATGGCCGGCTCACAAGGCTAAATTACATCCCAATCAGGACACATGTAATAAATAAGCTTCGATATCCCCGACTACCCTGTGGCGTTTGTGTGCCGCCATTTCTCCCCTTCTTTCGTTCTGGCTTGATATGTGTGTTGCTGACTCAGAAACCAGGATCTGAATCCAACACGTGGGAGACTTCGGATATTTCCGTCTGTCTTCCTCTCTCTCAGTGCCACACCGCATTTCTCTCATTTTTTCTTGCCCTAATTGTCGAAGGCTTATGTACTCCTACGGAGGATGCGTTCAGACGGGGTATGTATGTGCGAGGTCCATAGCTAGCTGGCATCCAGCTCAGGCGCCAATGGTGAACCAAACTCTCAAGGAGGGATGTTGTCGTGATAAGACCCCAGTATCAAACAGTCGTCACAACACGTGGATCTGGGCATGCACGTGCACTTGGTCTGGCGTCCATCCGACTTCGCACCCCATCATCAGCCTTGCCGGAATTGCATCGGAGAGATGCGCTGCTGGATGCTATGTACATGCTAGCTTGGACGCCGGTCCTTCTCCCTGTCTGTGAGGTTGTTGATGCGAGCCTCATGGTTATGGGAACTACACGTAAGCAGGCTTTGATAGAGAGCCATTCCCACCTGGGCAAGGCGTAATCTTAAACCTGGAACTCAGCCGTCAACTTTCAAGAACACCTTTCCCAGATGACGCGCGCTTAGATACGAGGCTTGAACACCAGTCTCAAACTACTACTTACGTACCGACGTCACGGGATTCGGCCTATGTCGTGGTTGTTTACTGCTGGAATCTAGTTGAGGCCAACGGAAACTATTATGTCAGTTCGCATGAACAGGTGGTTAGCTGAGGAAGTAATACACACCTAGCTGTGGCGGCGCAGTTCCAAGACCATTGCACGTCGTACAGCACCAAACCTCGCGAGTCCCGACACCATGGTTTGGTGGTTCCTGGTCCAGCAGGGGACAGGCAAGGGAAGGTTTGTGTTCGCTTGAGCCGCTCGTAAGCATCACCGATCTTGTCGATACCTCGGCGAGCGAACTAACTACCATGTGCTCCGTACACTACTGTAAAAGATATTCCTTCACCATGCCAACGAACACAGATCTCGACCTTCTTCAGCTTGGCTTCGGCTCGGTTCGATCCACCGTTGCGGCAGTGTATGTAGTGACTCAGGTCCAGTCCAGCTGCGCCGCAGCATCGCTGACTGCATCCAAGCAGTCCCACAACTGCACAATGAACATCGTTCAACCATTCCATAGGAACGGTGTACATGCTACGCGTACCTCCCGGGTGGTAGCAACAGAGACAAACCCAAGCGGGACGTATCGGTCAAGTCGGCCCGCCCTGCGGTGGATGACCGCGGTGGATGAGGTGACCCCCACGCTCGAGTCTCCCTGCAGCTCCCGCTCCCACCCACCTGCCCTTCGGATCTTCGTTCTTCGTGGTAAATAACGTCCACGACTCACCACCCTCTCGGGGCCCGACCGGGACCAGGTTACGCCGGCCCATCTCACATCATTATGCACATTCCGTCATACGTAGGAGAAGAAGTGGGTTACACATCCTCTGACTTACCCGGCGAGCGAGAGCATTCGCTGGAATACGTCCGTCTGGTTGCCGTCGGGATGAGTATCGACACGGAAAGCGGAGGGGCGTCAACCTTTGGCGCGCTCAGATCCGAAAACAAACGCCAACCCGGAGCCGCCGTCATCATCAAGATCAAGAATCAAGGGTTTTCTTGACGCACCAAGCCCATGCCCAGTCGTTATCAGGCCGCCAGCCCAACCTGACGCCGCCGTTGTGTTGATGCCCAGAAGAAGAAAGGAAGACAAAAAACCAAGAGAAGCGGTGACTGTTTGAGGGCTCGCAAGCTAGGGTTCCAAAGCAAGATCTCCAGGGTCCTGTGAGGGAGCCGCGCGAGAGATGGAGTTTGCCGCCGCGACGGGATCTCAGCGGATCCACTGGGAAATGTGTGTATTCGGCGTAAAATTTGTGATACGGAGTACAGAGCACACGCCTCGAAGTGCGGATAGCTTTATCCGGATCCTCATCCGCGATTTCGTGAGTCGTTGTGAAGATGTAGTTATCCCGCGACATTGGCGTGCGGACCATGGCCTCCGAGTTCTCAGTACCCAGATGGTCCTGCTGATACAAGCGCCTGTGGGACGTCTCGGACAACAAGGAAAGCCCGTGAAAGAGGAAGAGTGGAGTAGCACGGACAAACCTCCATCATCAAGAGCGTTTCGCCCCTCCACTGATGAAACGCCAACAAATGCCAACCCAGGATCCCATCTCCATTCTTTGCACGAGATGCCCACAGTTCATGCCCTTCAGGCCCAGCGATCTCAGTGAAGTCCGCCTTACCTTCAACCCTTTCGTTACCGCAGTACGTGTATGGAGAACAGTCACACCGAGAGCCTCATGATCAACCCTTCCGGTTACATCGCGCGTGTCTCCCATGTCGTCCACGGTAGCGGGTCGCCGAAACAAACCAGACAGGCCTCCAGCGAGATTGTGTGCTCGAGCTCGAGCGGCCGGGTGGGTGCCTTTGGTTACATTTGCAACCAGGTTGCCAGGATGGGCATGCCGTTGCTCTCCTGTTCCTTTTTTTATCTCAGCCCTGCAACGTGAAGCGAGCGAACACAAGAAGTGAAAATCATAAAGCTTGGGCACCGAGTCCAAGGTTACACCCACCTTCTGATAGCTGCTGTGAGCTCGGTATCCCCCGCTGGTCTTGACTGTGATGCCGGTGCCCGTGCTGCTGCTTTGCTGCACCTACTGTGTAGGGGCCCGGACATCCGTCGGCATTGCAGCAGCTTGGAGCATCATGCATCTGCAGCAACGGGCAGACAACATCACCAGCATCAGCATGTCAACACAAAGAACAACGAACGGCCACAGGCCAAAGATAAGAACTCGACCCGCCAGCGAGGGCTGCATTGCTTCCCGCCGGAGCCGCGAGGATGGAGTACCCGACCCTGTCCGTGGCGGCTCTAGACTGGACCGGTGACGGTGTGGCGTCGTCCATAGCACTGCTGGCGCGCTGACCTTCGCGAGCGCAACAGCGGAGATTGGGTTGAAGTTAGGGGTAAAGTTCCCGTCCCAGTAGTTAGACCCTTAAGATTGCGCTGGAAGTGGCTTGCTAGCGTCATCGTATTGGGTTGAAAAACACATTGGGGACTCATTTCTCTTCTTTTCTTCGTAGAACCTTTTTGGTTAACTGTTGTCTGGGGTCACCGCATAAACCGTCAATACCATCAAGCGAAAAAATGGACTATTGAATTGTCCATTTTCGCCATTTTGGACCTGCAAAAGCGGAGTGGCGTTGCTGAGATGCCGGTTTTCTTTTCCCGTGGTGCGGATCCTCCTCCATCGACGATCCAGGACCGTCAGCTGGGAACCATTGCTGCCCACTTTGCCGCCTTTGACTTTTGGTTGACGACGGGGACTGTAGTTTTGGTCAAGTTTGGGAATTCCCAGCAAGGGCCGCATCCACGGACTGGAGTTCGTCAAGGCCACGTGCCGTTCGTCTGGATCTCTTTTAAGTCTTAGCTTCTTGATCCACCGCTGAATGGATGGTGATGGGGTCGTGAGGGGTTGGTTTGGCAGGGAACGTGGTTGAAAAAACACCGGTTCCGCTGTTGCGAGTTTCTGATGTCTTTTCAGAAGAACCGTTGTTTGAGGATGGCCGCAAACAAGACACCAAATCTCATCGGCCAGGCACAGATGAGCCGCCAGGTACCCGAGGAGATCGCCGCCGCCGCCGCGCTCGCCGGCTCGTGGCATGCACCTCTCCCTTGTTCCCTGATCGGATAACAGACCCCTGGTTCCTGCCAAGGAATGGAACGCTAGTGAGGCTGGAAACTACTGCGTAGTAGGCTAACATTTTGGGACCCCGGGCCACGTCGGGGTTGACGGATCGGCGTTTCTGGGCGCTGGGAAGCTCCTTGGCTATTGTGACAAGTATCGTATCGTCAATACGCGTACAATGTATTGCCGATACGCATCGGTGAGGGAGTCAATCCGGCTTCCTGAACCAGACGATCGGCCTGGCTTGCCGCTTTGCATGTGCCGACACGATGGCTCCCAATCCAATTGTCTCTCCCGGCCGGATGGTTGTTGTTGTGGTCAAAACAGTAGGGCCGCCGGTTTGGCGGTAAACCTCGGGAACCCGCCAGCGGGGTTGTTTGGCGTGGAAACGCGGAGCAATAAAATACGAGGGAGTGAGGCAATGGCCCCGCTTTCCCCATCGCACACCGCAGGCCATGACGTTTTTTTTTGCTTTGTGCGTTTGCGTGGCTCCAACAAGGCCATCGAGCGCAAACCAGCGCAGCTGGTCTTGCGAACGGAATGATGGGCCCCTCTCAGCGTCCACTCGTGTTGTTTTTTGCCATTGAATGCGACAATGGCGTTGGGCATGCGCAGCGAAGACGCGGGAGATCGCCCTGAGGGGCTGGTCTGGAAGAGATCGACGTCAGATCCGGTGCCTCAGTTTCACGGAGCTCCAGTGCGCCGGAAGGGAGAGTTTGAGCCACTTTTCGGCCTCTTGGGATGGCAGGGGAGGATGTGCTGGAACGCGGCATGATGGGCCAAGCCAGCGGCAGTGTCGCATCCAAAACTGCTGTGTTGTCGTGGTGTTGTGATGTGAGGCATCGCCGATGTGAGCCTGGAAGGTCAATGGATGGGATTGCTGCTGACGAGAGGTGATGGATGTTGTTCTGTGAGCCGTCATCTCCGGTCACACTTTTTTGCACATGGCTTCCGTCCGCTCCGTCGAGCTTATCGCGCCTTCTGGCGGTTGGTAGTGCAGTCACAGTCCACAATCCAGTCACGGTGGAGACTTGGAAGGACTGGAAGCCTCGAAAACGCAACGAAGATTGAGCTGGAAGTGACTGACCGGGCTGTGCCCGCTGTGCCTGCCAGGCTGTCCAGGATGTCCAGGCTGTCCATGCCTGCCCTGTGCAAGCACCAAGCTTGGAAGGGTGGAAAGGAGGGTGGAAGGAAGGGTGCGGTATCAAGACAGCCAGACCCCCGCGCTGTTCTTTCCACCCCTCCACCCCTGTCCGGTGGCTGCAGATGCAGGAGCCCTGGAGGGGGGACTTGCACTCGAGGGCTGAGAGCTGCATTAGGCTGGTCTAACTTTGGTTTGCGGTGGATGTGGAGATGCTGTCTTGCTGCCAATTCTTAAAAATGCTCCTCCTCCGCCCTCTTGTCCTCGCCGTCCGGCGAGAGCGTGGCTCTGCCTCGCCAGACTGTCACTCTCCTTCGACCCAACTCTGCGTCTTCAGCTTCAACTGTGTGTGGGTTGTGTTGTTGGAATTCACCTGCGCTAGCTCTGTCTCATCGACGCTGTCGCATCCCTCAAGCCATCGTTCCAAGATTCTCTTTCTCTCTGAACTATTACCGAGGTCCAAACCTCTCTCACACCCATCAAGGCGACGACTACACTCACCAAGACGCACAGCATCGGCTCGATCTCGTCCCTTCTCGTCCCGGTTTTTATCCCCGC
Organism: Mycothermus thermophilus; assembly: GCF_041956435.1. NCBI lineage: Eukaryota > Fungi > Ascomycota > Sordariomycetes > Sordariales > Chaetomiaceae > Mycothermus > Mycothermus thermophilus. Next base: position 1,426,129 of record NW_027191429.1, read on the forward strand.
TAGACCGCAGACACAGTACACTGCCGTCAGCCCGGCATTGGTGTTACCTCGTAACTTTCGTCGGCTTGTTGTGCCTTGGGAGTCCTCAGCTCAACCGTGGGCATCCGGAGCTTCTAGGCTTCCCATTAGCCAGCCTCGCAGCACTCGCTACCAGCCGTCCGTCAATGCACAACGATACGACATACATATATTAATCCGCCTTCTGCGCCCCGCAGATCTACCTCTGCCCCTCGTCCCCTGTGCCCTGGCTGGGCGTTCCTCACCTCGCCGCTGGCTGGATCCAACTGTGAGGTCCGTGACGTCTCGGATATCTGGTCACGACAGGAGACAAGACCGTCAACCAGCACCGAGCAGGGCCGTTTGACGTTCAACTATTTTCCGCATCTCACCAGCCATGTCGGTCTTCGACGTTCTCAAGAAGGGCCGCCAGGCCGCCAAGGAGCACAAACAGGAACAGGCCAAGAAGAAGCAGGAAGAGGCCAAGAAGCCTCCCTACAGGCACATCCCGAAGCATGCCGCCATTGACGCCATGGCTTGTGCTCCGGCTGGCTGGCGTGAGCAAGACCGCCAGCGCATCGCCGAGGAGAACCGTCGCCGGAGCGCCATGGGCAGCGTACATGGAAGCACAACTCACCTCGGTGCTCTGACCCCTCCCTTCCGTCCATCTACCCTCCCCCGTGTTCATAGCTCGCTCTCTCATGTCTCATACCCATCCGCCTACGCCGACCCTGTCGTCCGTGTTCCGCGCAATCACAGCCTCGGGAGCATCCCTCCCCGGTGGAATCGAGAGACCATGATGAACTACAGCGCCGCCCTCGATGCCACTGGCTTGGCGGCGTCTTCCTCCAGAAAGGGCAAGGAAGTCGAGAGGGTCCTCATGGACAGATCGTACCGCACCAGTCGCTCTTCCAGCAAGATGTCTGTCAGCAGCCTCCCCGTCCCGCCCATTGCATGGGCCTACTCCTCCCCTTCCTCCTCCTCCTCGTCATCGGCAGTGGCAGTGCCGGGCGTTGCCAACTTCTCGGAAGCACCCTCACCCGCGGAGAGTTCGAGCACTTCGACAAGCTCCGGATCTCAGGAGGATCTCCAGATGAAGCCCGTGGTCCGCCACGTTGACAATGTCGACCAAGTCAAGCCGACCCCTACGCCAGAGCATCGTCACACTCCATCGACAGCTACCGACCGGGATGGCACCGAATCCCTTCACAGGCTACACCCCCGGACGCGGCGTGTCTCGGATGCCAACCAGTCTTCTGCTTCCTCAACCCGAAGCTTCTCGCTTGCCCCGAAAGTCGATGTGAGCGCGGACGTCCCGCCCGTTCCGATTCTCCCTCCCACGGAAGTTGGCGCTGCTATTACTACCCCTGACCCTATCCCTGGACTGGCTATCTCCCCAGGACTTGAGTTGGAGGAGGATGAGGGTTCAGAGCAGACGGACTTCGTGACGGCGGAATCCTCCAGCGATGTCAGCGATGAGCAGCAGCAGCAACCGCAGGACACCATCACTCCAACTCCAGAGACTCTTCCCACATCAGCACCTCCCAAGCCGATCACTGCCGTTCCAACCCCTCCTCTCACCTCTTCCCTCGCCAAGCCGAACGGACCCAAGCGCCTTTCGAAGCAGGCGCGGTTTTCGGAGCTCGAGCCCATCAAGTCGCACACCACCGTGACCATCACAGCGGATCCGCCATCGCCGAAGGACAAGAAGTCGAAGAAGGCCGAGAAGAAGAGCAAGACACTTCCTACCGAGTTTGACGAATCCGCCCTGCCTGCTCCCAAGGCCATCGACCTGCCTCCCTTTGGCGGCCGCGTTGTCTCGACTAAGTCCGGCAAGCTCACCAAAAGCCCCAGTCCCCAGGCCGCCGGGAAGTTGGTCAAGAAGAACCGGTGGTCTCTGTTTGGAAACAAGAGCACGGCTGTGGCAGTTTAAAATCTTGTACAATCTGTTTGGGTTATGTTTGGAACTATTACGAGGGAAACTGGAGACCAAGCGGCATGGACGCCGACGACACTCACGCCCACGCATTTCCTTTGTTCTGAAATCATGGCTTGATCGCCCTCTCGAGTTTATCTTACGACGGTGTTGGGATTCTTTGCTTCACGGTTGGCTGGCGTTGGATACATATGATTGTGTAATATTTTTGGCTTTTGGTTGGGTGATGAAGGCATAGCAACATCTGGACCCTCGTTTTGGTTTTATTTTTGTCTTTTTTATGGGATATTCTGGGCAAGAGGGCATTATATTATGGTTTGGTGAATTGGAATTCACACAGGTCTGGGATGCAAAGTCGATAGATGGTTACTTCTGGGCAGATTGGTGGGCCGAGTATCTACGAGATGGACTCGGCTGGTCTCCTTTGGAGGCTACACCACACACTTAGTCATTTTGGACAATCTCTACGGACTCAATCCATTCGCAAAAGCAAGGAGAGTCGCTAAGTAATCAGAATGATACCCAATATTTATCTAGTTCCAAATGTCTTGCATTCATGTTTCACTCAACCGTTCATCCACAGTATGAGTCAATAATACACCCCAACTATAACTCCCGTCGGATACCTATCCCAGTTACCTATCCTTCCCGTCAATAGTGAAGATCATCCATGCAGTCAGCTCAGTCAGCTCCTCCTCGGCCACGAGGGGTTGGCGATCTCTGTCTCAGTGATTTGTTGTCCAAGTGGTTCGGGAACTTTGACGGCTTGCATGCCAACTCACCCGCCACCAGCTTGTACGCGGTCAGCGTTGTATGCACTGTTCCTGTTGAGCGGATCCGTCAAGACGCTGGGATCAAGGGGGTTAAGGGGACCTGACGGAAGTAGAGAGATAACGGTCCGGGTAGCGAAGGTTCAACACATGTCTCTGGAATGACGGATGGGGGGAGGGGGGTTGGTTGGTTACGCCATGCGGTGGGGGCTGTTGCTGTGCAGGATGAAAGTAAGCAGAAGTATGCATGTTGGTTCGTTTCCAGGTTTACGTCCTGTCTACCTCACTTTCCATGCAGTTTTGTGACTTACTACTGCCTAGAGATTGGAGGCGATTGAGTGGTGGATGGTTTGCCTAGGTACTGAGGATGGGAGTTGGATTGGAAGGTTTACCGGTCTTGGATATCCGTATTACTTTACAGTGAGCCGGGATGAGCCATGGGCATGGCAAACGACACTGTACAGTACATACCTCGGGACTGACAACCCGAAGGATGGGTGGTGGAATGCTGTTGTACTCCCGTAACCCGATCCAGTTCACTGGGCCCTGAGTGGAATGTTGGTACCCGAGAGTTCCTCGTATTCGGGTCAACTTCTTTTTCTTGTTAAATTGCGGATTTTACGATCTTCTTCTTGGTTGACTGAAGCCTGTTTTTTGTTTGTTTTCTCGGTTGCTTGAAGCCGACTCTCCAGAGTGGATGAGATAGAGGAGTCACACCAGAAGTAGCAACGACAACAACCAACAAACGGAGATATCCGACTCAAACGCTCGGACCTTGCCATCCGGTACTCTAAGTAAGAATGCCTCGCAAGCTTCACTTTTGTTGAACTCACCACGGTCCATCCAGGCCAGGCCGGACGGCTTCGACGTTGAGTTAGGCTGTTTCATCATCACCCCTAAGGCGCGGGACGCGGACCCGAACAACATCACCTAAAACAAGCCACGCCGCTGCGCGCCCGGACACTGGATCGTTGGAAGACCTGAAACTCAAACATCCCTTAGTTACTTGGAGTGTGCGCTAAAACGTCGAAACAAAAGCGTGGGTACCTGATCGACCCGTTGGTTCGTCTGTAACTTGTTGCTTAACTTAGCTCAACCCTATCTGCTAGTGTGTTGCGCCCGATCCCTTCGTATCCTTCTGGAAGCTTTCTGGGCATGGAGCTATATTCGGTGGCCAGAAACGGCGGTGGTGGCCCGGTCCTGGTCCGGTCGCGGGAGGGTGAGACGGGGATACCCTCGCTTTCTTTCTGACCTGACTTGAGCTCCTGGTGGTGTCGTTAGTGGATGGTGTAGGGTGTGAGTTGATGAATGGCGGGAGTAATGTCTACCATATGCCCGATAAGGTTGCTCAGGTAGTTTGCTGGATTTGAAGGTTGGTGTGGGAAACTTGGCACTCAATGACTCGGATTGTCATCATGTCAGGTCGTCATTGACTCAAGAGATGATATCTCGCCAAGAAGGCTACGGTAACCAAAGACAACAACTCACTGACTATATTATCTCAGCTGGACGGCAAGTGGGATTCCAGGGTACCGGGTGGTTTCGCGAAGTGCTGTCCCAATGCAGGTGTCTGTGCAATGAACGCAGCGCTGAAGCCGCGTGTATGTACTACACACACAGGTGGTTGATGACCAGCCCTCCCACACGGTTCCAAACGGAGGCCCCTACCCCGAGGATTCACGGACCTGTATCCGGCGGCGAGTCCAGGATCTCGCCCCTTCCCGCCATCTGCAATGCATTATCCCGCGGTTACACACTGATGGCGGATAGGAACAAACAGCGAATCTGTGCGGGCGGATGTTGTCTCACGGAAAGATGGAGGAGCTGAAGACGGAGCTGAGTCCCAAGCAAGAAGTCTGTAGCGGATAGTGCGGAATACTACATACTTGGTAGTACCGAAGGCTCGCAGGAGCTGGGATCAATAATTGCTACCTTCCCCGCATAAGATGTGCGCTATAGCAGTCCAGAGCGCCTCTAGCGCATTGTTTCATTTACACCAAGAAAACGACAAAGACAAATCTTCAACAGGACAGGAAACTCGGCGGATGAGGCTTCACATCCTCCGCCCTGCAAACAGCTCAGAGAAAGCTGCAGCCTCACATGCAGGAAGGGGTCGCAGCATGACATCTCCGAGCGAGGAATGTGCAGGATTGGGCACGGGAAGCTGCGTGAGGCCGGGGCCAGGCGCATCCTCCTGAACGCCATGGCGTGATGGCTGCAGTCCTGAGAGAAATATTGATTTTCGTCACCAAGAGCAAATGCCGAGGCCGGTAACGTGGTCCGGTCTAGCACGGAATCAGGGACTATCCGTCTGTGAGCCTTCGGAGATAGATATTGGGGGAGACGAGAAATTCCTCGGTGAGCACAGCGTACTTCGGGGGAGGAAGAAAGAAAATCAGGAACAAAAAAAGGAAGAAAAAAAGTCTGATTTTACTATCTGACGTGGATGATCTTAAACTTTCAGGGCATTCTCAGGACTGAGTTAAAAATAGACACTTCTCGAAGAATTGCGTCGGGAACATGCTGATGCCGCTTCCCGTCCTTTTTGATGAAAACCCCAACTTTACCATGATTATGCACCTGTTTTGCCACCAAAACAAACAGAAAGATATGGAAGTTGGAGTTAGGACATTCAAACAACATTTTGGAACGTTTGGAGCATGAAGATTTGTTGGAAGATGGCGGATCTCTAAAGGGTTACATGTATTTCACAGCTAATACAGAACGATACGGTATCTTACAGCACGGCTGGACGTCAGATCCACCAGGCTGAGATCGACAGGGACAGACCTTCTTTGATTGGCTAGCCTTGCAAGCCACATTGCGTCTTGGGAAGTCGCCCCGTGTCATCATCTCCATTCAGCCTCGTCCGCCATCTCCATCATGCCTCGCAGAGGACAACAACACCACGAAAGCCTCTCATGGCCCTGACGACGCCACCACCGCCCTGAGCCGTCGCCAACCATTTTGCATGCAGCATAACGCTGCGTGCCAATTCTACACATAATGGCCATCGGGGACCTCGTAGGGTGGTTGGAGCAGCTGGCCTGGCTCCTGTGGGAAACCGCCCGCGAGCGGCCACTGTACTTCCTCTTCACCACCATTCTTCCGCTTGTCGTCCTGGCCGTGTTCTGTGTAGGCATTCCTTCATTTTTATAGAAATTACAGGCCATTGACCTACTGACACACTCTCTCACCCACCCAGATCTTCATCGCCCTCCACCTGCTCGCCCCCATCCCGCGCCTCCCTTTCCCCTCCGAAAAGACCTACATCACCACCAATCCCGACGGCACCGTCTCCTCCCCACGGCCCCTCCCATGCTGGTACGACCGCTGGCGTGCCGAGGGTACCCTCACCCAAGAATATCCCACCATCCCCAAAGGCTTCCCCCTGATCAGTGAACCCATCATCGAGCCCGCCGAAGTCGAAATCAGCGTCGTCATCCCTGCCTACAACGAGGAATCCCGCTTGACTCCGGCGCTCGAAGAAATGGTTGAGTACCTCGACCAACAATTCGGTCGTCCCAACAACTACAGCAACCAGTTCCTCCACCCTGAGCAACAACGACAAGACCGCTCCACAACAACCTCCTCCTCCAAGAAAGGCAAACGCGCAACAACCCCGCACCGTCTCGTCTTCCGGCCGGACCCTTCCACCACCAGACCAACCACTCCGCAAGGCCCGCCGCAGCCTTCGGGCTATGAGATCCTCGTCATTGACGACGGCAGCCGCGACCGCACTGTCGAGGTTGCGCTCGACTTTGCCCGCAAACACAACCTCCACGACATCCTCCGGGTGGTCCGGCTGGCGCGGAACCGCGGCAAGGGCGGCGCCGTGACGCACGGCCTGCGACACGTCCGGGGCAAGTACGCCGTGTTTGCGGACGCCGACGGCGCGAGCAAGTTTAGCGATCTCGGCCGGTTGATTGAGGGTTGCGAGGACGTGGTGGACGGGTCGAATCGCGGCGTGGCGATTGGGAGTAGGGCACATTTGGTGGGCAGCGAGGCTGTTGTCAAGGTTTGTTTTCCCTTATTATCCAAACCCCCTCCTCCCCCCCCTTGAACCGTGCCTACCTAGGCTTCCTGCCTATGTCACCACCAAAACATGAACTGACTAAATCACCAGCGCTCCGCCATCCGCAACTTCCTCATGCGCTCCTTCCACTTCGTTCTCACCATCCTCACCCCGCCCGCCACCAGCCGCATCCGCGACACGCAGTGCGGCTTCAAGCTCTTCTCGCGCGCCGCCCTGCCCCACATCGTGCCCTACATGCACGCCGAGGGTTGGATCTTCGACATTGAGATGCTCATGCTCGCCGAGTCGGCCCCGCCCGCCCCCGTGCTCGCCAGCGACGGCTCCGTCATCGGCATCAGCTCGGGCATCCGCGTCGCCGAGGTGCCCGTCGGCTGGCACGAGGTGGCCGGCTCCAAGGTGAATCTGGTCCAGGACAGTTTGAGGATGGCAATCGGGTTGGCCGTGTTGAAGGCCAGTTGGATGTTGGGCGTTTATAGACGACGGTTGCCTCCTCATAAAGCCTAGGTAAGGTACTTGAGGTGCGGTGGCTCAGGAGTTGTTGCGACATGTTTTGGTAGGTTGGGCATGAAGAGGTATGGATGGAGATAGAAGTGAGAATCTATCTAGTATTGCATTCTCGTAGCCACTTGCTTAGATCTAGGCTCTATCCATTTTACTCGAGTTTTGTTCCTGGAGCACATCACCGCAATACATATCGTCCATCTAGGCCAGGTACTTGTCATCACCTCAACTCATCATCTCATTACCATTAATTACCAAGAGTCTACCAAAAGTAAGTCGGGTCTAAAAACCTAACTGTCTACACGAATAAACCAAAGAATTATTTGTCCTTGTAGCATCGGTCATAGTTTTCATTCCTCAACCATTCCATTCCCCATGAATCATCATGTCCCAACCAAGTCTTTAACACGCTATTTTACCTCAACTCGGTCCAAAACACCGGCAAAAACACCACGCACGCCTTCCACAGGATCAAGATCGCCTGCACCAGCGCCAGCGGCAGCTTCAGGATCCCCAACGGGCCCCAGCCCGAGCATGTCTCAAGCGTGTTGAGCCAGATGGCCAAGAAGGCGACGGCATAGAAATTATACGCCAGCACGAGCGGCCGCTTCAAAATACCGCCCAGCAGCGCGACCGGCTCGTCGGTGAACCCGCGCTCAAAGTACCGGAAGCAGCCCTTTTGCAGGGCGCGCAGCTGCCAGTCGTCGGCGGCGAAGAGGCTGTAGAGCGCCTGGGCGAGCACGTTGATGATGGAGGTGAGCTGCTTGCGGCGCCAGTGGAGCTGGCCCATGGCGCGGCGGACGGCGGCGTGGTCCGACAGGTCGGGCACGAGCTCCGGGCGGAGCAGGTCCGAGAGGATGACGGCGTCGTGGAAGGCGACCGTCATGCCGCCGCCCGTGAGCGGGTGGCGCATGTTGTGCGCATCGCCGAGGAGAATGACGCCGTCGTTGTGCGTCTGCTTGCGCGCGGGCAGCCACGAGTTGGGCATCGACTTGGGAATGCGGTTGTCCGCCTCGAGCGCCTTCTTGACGTAGGGCTGCACGTGGGCCGGGAGCGCGGGGATGACGACGGTGGAGATGTAGTTGCGCACGCCGCCTGCCTCGGGGGCCGCGGCGGGGTGGTTCGGTGGGACGTCGATGAGGGCACGCGTCTCGTGCGTGCCGATCTGATAGAGCAGGGCCAGGGCTTGGTCGCCGATGACGACGTGGCCGTGGTAGGCTGGGGGGAAGGGGCAGTCGATCAGCTCGAGGGCGTAGAACTTGCTACGCACGATTGGGGTCGTGCCGAGCAACTCCTTGCGGAAGATGGAGGCGTAGCCGTCGGCGATGATGGTCAGCGCGCCGAAGAAGCAGTCGGGCGTCTTCTCGCCCGTGGTCTTGTTCTTGGTGCGTGTCTCAACGCCCAGGACCGCATCGCTGTTCTCGCCCTTGATGGTCGCCACCACCTCCGTCTCGAAGACGCTGATGTTGGGGTGCCCAAGGCAGGCCTTGCGCAGGTTCATGATGAAGCGGCCGTGGTGGAAACTCCTCCCTTCCGGCCTGTCATCGCTCTTCTTGCCGTTGGGGATGGCATGCCCGTTGGCGGCTCCGTTCTGTTTCGTCTTGCTCGCCGACCCGCCGACCAGCAGCCGGCCGTCCTCAGCAACGCGGGGGTACGCGAACTCGACCTCCTCCCCGCGGTACACCACGTGGTATCCGTAGCACGGTATGGCATCGATGCCCTCGAGGGTGTGCTCCAGGCCCAGCTTCCGCAGGGCCTCGACGCCGCCGGGCTGCAGCAGCTCGCCAACGATGCGGTCAGGCTCGTGCATCCAGCGTTCCAGCAGGATGACGCTGCGGCCCTGGTTGGCCAGGGCGAAAGCAATGGCGCAACCAAAGACACCGGCACCAACGACGACGACATCGGCCTCGTGGCTCTTCTCACGCCGCTCGCGGTTGCGGACCTCCCTGGACTGTTCTGTTTCCGCCATGGTGTTGAACTGTAGCAGCTGGACTGCGTATGTATGTGTGTATGTGGTTTGATGTCGGGTTGAAGGAGGGAGAAGAGGGCCCAGCTGGGGGAGAGATCCTTGAGGTCCGGAAAGACGGCGGTGGCGGCGGTCGAGCGGTCAGTCGAGAGGGAATTCGATGTTGTTGTTGCCGGAGTCTAGGAGGAACACCGAGCAGCCAAACGGAGACCCGATGGCTCGACGGTGATGTACAACGGGGGAAGTCGAACTTTTTTGTTCGGTGAGGACTCGATCGAGGAATGGGATAGGTCAATTGGAGGTTTGTTTAGAAAGGGGGTTGAAACAAAGTTTAAAAAAGATGTTCAGGTGGGCAGACACGGCAACACAACGGCGGCGGTCGACCAGTAAAAATAAAAAGAAATCGGAATGGAATCAGAACCACACCAACCGCTCGTAACCTAAGGTACGGATGCAACCGAGAAGCCACAAAAGAAAGTCAAACCAGGCAGTTTGCTCCCCGTCCTGGCCCTTCTTGCGTCGACGTTGCGTGTTCCTTCGCGGTGGGTTCCGTGCCTTCCCGGCGCTCGAAGTGGTTGGCGAGCAGGCGCAACCCAGAGAAGTGTCCAACCCTCAGCTGCTGCGAAATGATTCTTGGACAGGAATCGTCCCACGCGGCAGGAACCGCACAAGCCCCTGGCTTCGGGTGGCCAATCACGGCAGAGGAAAAAGAGTGGATCCGGCGGGGCGCCGCCGTTGACTCGCCGCTTCCCCTGACCGCAAAGTTCACATGTCAGTCGATGACCCAAGCCGGATTGGGTGCGGTGGCCTGTTGGTCCCAACAATCGGGAAGGAAAGAGAGGACGGGGAGGAACAAAAAGGAGAGGAACGACACAAGACTCATGATCAAACATTTACGCATTAGAATCAGATGTAGATGTGCTTCGTAATGTAGTTCCGCCTTTGTACATTTTTATAATCAACTAGGTTCATTTTTCTATTGATATTTTACATGGCAAAATCGCTCTGCCGCAGGTGTTTGGATACTTCGTATAGTGTACAGTACCTAGTTCAGGGAACTACGCATATAGACTCGGTCCAGCATACACCGCAAACATCATGAACCCTTTTGTTCAGCCCATCCTCCATGTTTAACAGTGGAATGTTTCCAAGGTCAGAGCGTCGCATTGGATCCGGCCTTACCATCTAGAACGCCTTCACCACCGGCGGTCCCGGCCTATCCATCAACCCTGACCCCTCCGCCAAATACCCAATCCCGAAATCATCTCCATCATCCCCCTCTTCCGCCTCCTCACCTAACTGCCCTTTCTTCTTCTTCCTCCCACTAATCCACGGCACATCCTCAAAATTCACCTCCGGCCTTCCCTGCCGTCTTGCCGCTTCCCTCATGATCCTCAGCGCCTCCTCCTCCAACCTCCTAGCCTCGGCCCTCAGCTTCTTCCGCGCCTCCACAACCTTCTGGATCGCCTGGTTCACCAGTATCAATGCCCTCTTCCTATCCTCCTTCGGGATCGCCTCCCGCGCCTTCGAAAGCGAGATCCAGTCCCTCGCTTGCCGCAGCGCGTTCCGGAACTCGCGCGTCTCGCTGTACGGCCGGGCGAGGCCGCGCTCGATGGTGTCCCGCAGCCCCTCGACGTCGACGAGCGAGGCGTACGCCCGGAGGAGGATGAGGAAGTTTGACAGGCTGAAGCACGGCCCCCCAGCTGCCGGCGAAGGGGCCGACAGAGAGGGTGCTGGCGGCGGTGGTGGGGGCGGGTTGCCTCCGCTGCGGACGTGGGCGGCGAGCAAGGCGTAGTGGATCGCAGCGACGTAGTGCTTCGCCGCGAGACATATCCAGGCCGCGCCGTGGATGGGTTCCTCGGTCAATCGGACGCCCGCCTTCTGGTACTCGGCAAAAGTGGTCTGGATGATATCGTCGGTTCCGGTCGGGTCGTAGCGGGTACGTCGTGTGAGGTGGTCCAGCTGGAGGCGGAGAAGGAGGTTGATGACTTGGTTGACGTCTTCGCCCCTGTCCTGGGCGTTGCGGATCAGGAGGTAGGCGCCGCGGAAGTCGTTGGGTGAGAGGGCCATCTGGGCTTTGATAGCGAGGCGCAGCGCGTATTGGGAGAAGGGCACATTGTTGTGGACGCCGCGTCTGTAGATACGGAGGGCTCGACGCGGCGAGTTGAGAGTGAGCGCCTTCTTCATGGCGAGCGCTACATCCTCCCCTTTCTCGAGCATGCACTTCGCGGGCACCCCGGTCCGTTTCATCCTCAGCGACAGCAGCCGGCCTTTTGCCAACCTTCCACCGTACTTGGAGTCCGACAAGGCCGCGTTCATCATGATCTGCTCGGTGTGCTTGTCCACAAAGTCGGGGTTCAGTGCCTTTAGCTTGCGGTAGAGTGTGCGCAGGTCCCGGAACGGAAATTTCCACTGCAGACGGGCTCGCGCCAGGATGGAGTTGGTGAAGGCCGCGTCCACCTTGAACTGGCCGGAATTGCTGCAGTACTCGAGCCACGCAATCAGGCTATCCAGGTCACGTATCACGCCGTACTGTTTCGACATGAGCGTCACCATGTAGCTGCACAAGGGCAGGCCAAAATCCTCGATGTACGACCTGAGATACACCTCGGTCTCGCGGACCGTGTGTGTCTCGGCGTAGGCCTTGAGGACGGGGACAAACACCGGGCCGTATGCCTTCGACCGAGGTCTTCCATTCCGGTTCATCTCCTCAAATTGCGCGTGAACTGCCTCCCAGTCATGGGCGGCAGCATCGTACCGAACAAAGACTCCTAGCAGTCTGACGTCTGAGGCCAATGCCGGGTTCTGCGCAACGGCGAGTTGGAAGTACGACTCGGCTTTAGCCTTGTCTCCAGATTCCAGGGCGAGTTCGATCATGATGCGGTAGACGTGTTCATGACGATATACCGAATCTCGTAAGGTAGGTGTGTGGAGCTCTTGGAACATTGCTTCCACCTTTTCGAGAGAGCGTGTTCTCTTCCACCTCGATGTCAATAGTCGGATAACCCACCTCGGGTCGAGCCTGGTGGAGTTGCCCGAACTCTTGCAAATCTTGAGCATGGTCTTAAGGACCTCGTCCGCCCTGAAATGACCCCAGATGGCAACGCTGTCGACGACACAGTCCGCAATGGCCTTCAATTCCGCCTCCGTCGGTGAAGACTCCACAAAATCGATGAGAAATATCCTGACCGCGGATCTGTGGTCATGCATCTTGTAGAGCTTGTCGATCATCCACGCCACCAATTCTTTCGCCTTGTCCCCGGCTATTACCTGGCATCGGCGGAAGAGGGTCCAGAGCTTGGGCACGCGGCTCGAGTAACACAATTCCAGGAGCCTGCGGCCGAGCCGGTATGCCGGTGGGATCGCACGTGTCGGTCGTACCACAAACTTTGGGATAAACAAACTGATGACAAGCTCGAGATATGCCGCAAACTCTTCGCTCCCAGGCTTGTGATTTCTCTCCGCCCGTGCCAGCACCTCCTCGATCAAAGCCAGAGGTCCGTAGGCAAAGTAGGAGGTCTCCTCCATCGGGCCACGGGCTATCATCTTGGACAGCAGGATCACTGCATCATCCAACCTCCCTTCCTCTCGACACGCCTGACATAGCCGGCCGGTTGCCTCCATCCAGGGCTTGTCGAGATTTCCAGGGGCCGTTTTATGTTCCATGGCATTGAGCACGGTTCGGAAGGCGGCAGAGAGCTGGAGGTGGTCTCTGGTGTCGCAGGCCTCGTGTATCCTGGCTATGATCTCGGGAACCGTCGGGAAGCTGTAGACCTTGACGGTTTCGACGTTGCTTCGCATCCAGCTCGGTCCAGTTTTCAGGCCATGAGGAAGCTTCGGGAGGACTGGAGCGATTGGACGGACCAAGGGGGACTTGTTGTGGTCTGGCTCTGGGTCGCGGCTGGCATCAGCAGCCTCGTCCAACCTCTCGATCGCCGGCCGAGAACTCGATGACGCATCCCTCCTCCCCAACTCCTCCCCTCCATGCTCAACCACCCCATCACCATATCCCTCCATGATCTCCCTCCTATGCGTCCTCCCATTATCCACCTCCAGCGGCCTAAGCGACAACCTCGTCGTCGGCGGGGGCAACCCGGACACACCCAGTCCCAGGCCCTGTCCCAGATCAAACCCTAGCCCCTCCACTCCACCATCTCCCTCCCCTACCATCAAGTAGCTTAACGGATCTTTCCTCGCTTGGGTGCGATACTTGCGATTCGACTTGATCCTCTCGCCGTTCTCGACGGCGCGCATGGCCTGGTTGATCTTCCTGCGGCGGTCTTCAGCGATGAGGGCGAGCGTGCACGAGGTGCCGACGACAAGGCCGCGCAGAGCCGTGAGCGCGGCTTTGGAGGGAACGGGGAGAGACGGGCGGGAGGACATGGCTGGTGCGGTGGTGGGTGGCGTTGAAGAACGCAGCGGTGGTGGTGGTGATGGTGGGAGTGGCAGTGAAAGTGCCGCTGCCGGCCCATGTCGTCAATTGGCGATTGCTCTCTCGCTCTTGCTCGGGCGGTTTGTTATTGAGGTCAATGGTGTTGGGGCATCTTGAAAGTTGCTTGCCGGAGGGTTGAATTGAGGTGTTTGGCCAGATATTTGCAGCAAAAGTGGAATCTTGACGTCGAGGGGCCGGCTCGGCACAAGGTTTGGAGGTTGAGCTCACATTTTCGGGAGCATGAACTGATGGTGACTTCTGCGTCGGATCCACACTCCAAAAAAGCCCCACGCAAGCTCCGGGCAAGGTTACGGCGGAGGTATCGGATAATTGCATACCTATCCCGACATGATTTTCACCATGACGAAAGCCGAGGAATGAAAGCCCCGTCCCTTACAAAAGAGAAGCAGAGTGTCTTCTTGGAGATTTATACATCTACATGTCTAACATGGTCAGTTCTCTCTAACATGTCTATCCAGCCCAGCCCGCACCAAACGCCTCAGGATATTATTCCCGTCCTCCCCTCCTTTTCCCGCTGAATGTTTCCCACAAGAAATGAAAACACTGTACATGCACAACATGCTCCATCCATCCCATCCAGTTTATACACACAAAAGACACCCCCACCCCTTCCCCCATCTCCGGCCCGCATCTCAACCCCATGCATACATACACAAGCTAGCCATCGACTAGGCAATCTCCTTCCTCTCTGCCGGAATCCACATCTCCAGCTTCCTCAGAATCGACTGATACAAGAACAGCATGCACCCGCTCTGGATGCTCGTCCAAGCCGCCCGCGGCCCCACACCCCGGAACCAACCAGCCACTCCTTCAGTCTGGTAGATGAGTTTCAACCCTGTAATCATGGACGACGTCTCGAGCGTGACGGCGCCCGGCTTCGGAGTGTGCGTCGAAGGTGAGGAAGTCGAGATCAGCCGCTTCTGCAGCTTTTCCGCGGTGGCAGTACCAGCCAGTTTGTTCGTGTGCGCATCAGCACTGCTGGGGTTGGCTGTCGCTGAAGAGGCGTGGCTTGCCTCAGCGGCGCTGGGCTTCGGGGTGCTAAGACCGCCGGCCTCGGGATGAACCTGGGTCTGCAGGCGGGTTTTGACCACGTCCAGAGGGCAAGTCATGGTTCCGGCCAAACCGCCAGCCGCAGCACCCGTCAGGAGCTCCAATTCCCACCCGATATCCCGACTTCCTTTCCATTGGTGCGCCCAGGCCTGATTTTGTTCGTAAAACATGAACTGGAGGGCGGAGAAAGGCAGGTCTCGCCACAACGTAGCGCCGTAGCCATAAAACAGGGCAGAGATCCCTTCGGTGCGGACTATCGTCCTAACAGCGTCGACGGTTCCCCGGTAGTTGTATCCCGAGTTGAAATAGGGGTTGTTATACCGCCCTTGTAACTGCAGGCGGGTCTTGACCACCTCCGAGGGGACGTAGACGATAGAGGCAGCGAGATCCCCGACAAATCCTGATCAAAGAAAAAGCATTATTAGCTGACAAGCAGACAGACGACTCCAACCCAAGCCTCAGGACCACACTAACCAGCTAAAAGATACGCCAGATGAGGCTGAACGCCGTAGTCGAGCATTTTGCGTTTGCTCCACTCATAGCTTCCAAAGAACAAGCACGTGGCCGGGAACGAGCCGGCCAGCGCGGGGACCCAGCCGCCATACAGACCACGGCGGATGCCCTCCTGGCGGAAGATGGTGAGGTACGACGACCCCAGCGACGTGTATTTCGGGGGGATGTGCGGGTCGCCCTGCTGTCGCGTCTTCACCGTGTCGAGCGAGTGCATGAGCATGTCACCCGTCGATCCGCCCAGCCCGCCGGCGAGCATGCACTAGAGTAAAAAAAAGAGGCCGATGTTAGCGGAAATCCGTCCTCAATTCCCAAAAATTGACAACCGCGAAAAGGGGCACCCACGTGTAGATAAGGCGGACGCCCCTCAACCTCTCCATCTTGGGATATCATAGTATGTCTGTGACTCGAGATGTGTAGTAGCGGCGGAACTTCGGGTCCGGCAGGGGCGGTGATGGCATGCGGCAGGATATGCGGGTGGCTCGAATGTCCATTATCATCGAGGACAGCGGCAGCGGCAGCGGCGGGAGCGACAACGGCGGGGCGAGATTCGGAGGCGGAGGGCGAGGGTCGCTTGGCCGCGTCGAAGCCAAACACCATCGCCCTGGCCGCAAGTGGGAAATCAACAGAGGGCCAGGTCGCAGCCTGCCCTGACTGCGCTTGTGTCGCCTCTTGGTGTAAAAGAACAGAGTGAGCCGGCGAGTTATTGTGGTGGTGTATGCCGTCAGGCGCAATCGGCAAAGGAGGCGGGTCGCCGCAAATGTTTCTTGAAAATGCAGGTTTAAATTTCTCGGCGGGTCCTCTTGCTTGGGCCCTGGCCGACCGGATCCGATGCGGGATGGTGGCGTGGCCCGTGCCCCCCGGGTTTCCGGGACTTCGTCAGCGGGGAGCAGCCCCGCTATTTACCTCAGGTACTTATCTAACCCTGAGATCCGGAGTTTCCGACACTGCTAACCCTGGATGGAGAGAGGATGGAGAGAGAGCGAAACATTCGTTTCAATGGTGGAGAGATGCTCATGAATCAGTCAGATAGCCCATCAGATGCACCTTGGATACTGATGGGATTCCCAATCCCAATTAGGTATCTTGTCCAAGTGGTTATGATCATGGCCATTACCTTTATCATTCAACGTACAAGGTACCTCATCGTCAGACATACTCGTACAGAGACAAATGCCGAACTCCGAACCAGTGGCGGGAGACACAGAGGACTCTTCAGTCATGCTTCATCCTCCTGAGAGCTGAATCTCTATCCCAACGTCCATCCCTCATCATCCTCCACCTAAACAGCCGGAAACACCCCCTCCCTCAAAGGGTGTTCCCACCACCTGACCCTGCCCGCGCGCCCCAACGGCGCCAGGACATGCGTAACCCTTCCCGTAATAAGGCGAGCCGAGATGGGACCATACGTGTTACTGTCGAGGCTGCGGTCTGCGTAGTCTCCTTCAACCCAGACATGGCCCTCGGGCACTTCGACGCGGTCGTAGGGGTAGGGCCGGCGAGTGAACACAATGTCGCCCGGCAGGCCTATGACGCGCTTGACTGAAGTTTTGGTGGGGTCGCTTGGTTTTCTGTCGAGGGTTGTCAGCCACCATGCTTCACAGCTAGTGGTCGCCCAGCTCTCTGGACAGCCAATGTTGAGAAACCATACCGAAAAACAACAATCATCCCCCTCTTTAGCCCCTCCTGCGCATACAACTTCCGCACCAGACACAAATCCTGCTTCAAGCTCTCGTTGTAGTGCGGGTTGAAGTACGGGTACATGGACGGCCCGCGGATGAAAGTGACCTCGGCCACGTATTGGTTGAAGCAGATGAGCAGCGGGATCCAGCTGGCGTAGCGGATGAGGTAGTCCGAAACCTGTCGCAGGAAATTAGGTCTCCCGGCTTGCTGCTGCTGCTGCTGCTGGCCCGACCCGGTGGCTGCCCGTCGCCTGGCAGCAGCTGCGGCGGCGGACGACCACATGGATGCCCATCGCGCCGCCATCAGGATGCGTTGGGAGTGAAAGGTGGAGGTGGCGTGGGCCGGGTATGTTTCTAGAGTTTGAGGTCAAGTGAGATGAGATGGTTTGATGCAAGCGACGCCAATGATGACATTATCCGGGGTTTGATAAGTCACGATAAGGTGATAAGGCCTCATTATTCTCATATGCACATTCGATTGATGCATGCTCCAGCCCACTCTGACATCCATTCAACGTACAAAGACATTGGAAAAACAATGACAAAACACCACATATCCCAGTCTCGTTCCCACTTTTATTTACCCGTAGCCCCAGATAGCTAGTACCGCGTCTATCAAGATTCATGATTTGATCCATGACGCCAGCACGCCCAAGGGACCCAGAAAAAAGCTGTTGAACTTGCCCCCCGATCTAATGAGTGAGACAAGATCTCCGGCTCAAATCCTCTTTCGCTTCAGCTCCTCTTCCCCATAGCACGGATCCAGCCGAGTGCTCTAAACGGTCTCCGGAATGTTCTCGTCGCTCTCGCTAACACTCTCGTCGCCGCTGACCTCAGCGTTCTCGCGCTCGCGCTTCTCCATGAGGGCCTGAAGCTCGGCATCGTCTGACTCGGTGACGGCCTTCGGCGCCATCTTGACCACCAGGTTACCACCCGACGCCTCGATGCTCTTGCGAACATCGGCGATAGCTTCCTCTAACCGGGCAATACCGGCATTCTTGTCGAGACAGGTGTTGGTGAGGCTAAGGCGACGTCAGCTGGGCCCGTCCAACGGCATGCCGGGGGCTTGGACACTTACACGTAGAGAGGCGGAGACACCAGGCGGCACTTGACCTGGGTGTCGGCCGTGTTGCGGGCCTCGGCGGTGCGCAGGGCCGCCTTGATGGCATCAATGCCGTCGTAGCTGAAGCAGGTGACCTCGATGTCGGCGCGAACCTTGGTCGGCTGGGGAGTGAGCTTCTTGCCAATGTACGACTTGAGCTCTTCAGCAACGGCCTCGCTGGGGAACTCGATGTCCTGCCAAATATCGGGATTGCTGTGCCCAGGTCAGCGGACCGTTTCCAGATCTGAAGGTGGTGGGAAAAACGGACGTTATTGAGAGCTTGAAGGCGTCAAGGGAATGGCCATATTTCCTGTTGAGCGGCCAGCCTATCGTCTCGTAGAGCCTCTCGATGGGGGTCTGGGTCTTCTCCGCGACATGGCGCATGATGGAGTGAACAATCTTGCTCTTGTTGTAGCGCTCCTCGCAGCGCACAATATCCTCAGGCGACACGCGGCGCTTGGAAAGGTCGATGTACCCTGCCTCAAGGTTAGCAGAGCAGCGCGGGGCATCGGGTGGCGCGACAGGCGGGGCGACAAACCCTTCTCCTTATCGACACGGAGCACAACAACGACCTCGTTGCGGCCGACGCGAATGAGCTTCTGGATACTGCGAATACGACGCCTCGAGAGCTCAGAAAGAAGAATCATGCCGTCGATATTATCATACTCGAGGAGCTTGACGTAGGCACCCATGTCGGCGATCTGGCGAACATGGTCTGTCAGCATGCTGGTTGGCGACAGTGCAGCGATCAGGACTCGTATCACTCATACCTGTTTCACATTGACCATAACAAAGGAGTCGATCTCCGGGTACTTCTCCTCGTAAAAACGGCAGTTTGAGAACGACATCTTGTTGGAGGGTGCCGTATCCCAGGCGGGGCAGTCGCGGAATGTGGGTTTCGGGTGTTGTTCGTGTGTGGATGGTGGGCAAATGCGCCACGGAAGATGAGGTAGTCGTCAGGAAAAGTCGACTCTGTCCGCAACCACGTCGATGGTGATGGGGAAGGTCAATCTTTAACAAAAAAACGAGGCCGGCCGATAATGGATCAGGTCCGGTCGGGAGTGGTTCGTGGCAGAAAGCGGATATGTGGGACGAGGTAGAGTCGAATCAAAGAAACAGTCATGGATTGTTTCCCTGGGCCCGCAGTATTTTCAGAGAGCGCTGCCAAAAATCTGGCCGTGCACACTCGGCGGGGTGATGAGCAAGACTGTGGCTGGTGCCAAATGGTGGGGGTGGGACAAATGAGGCGGGGGTGGCGCAAAGCTTTCAGCCCGGTCTTGCAGCAGCTGCAGCCACAAGCACCTGAGCCGCCGGTCGTTCGGCCTTTGAACCTTCCATCGGCATGCAACGGCTTCTGCGGCCCTGTGCCGAACTTCGGGAAATCCGGGCACTTCCAGGTTTCCCCCTGCCCCACTGTCACAAGCAATCAGGTGCACTTGGGGAGTCAACGACGTCAGCGGTGCACTTTTCTAGCAACTGACCGGGATCGACGCAACGTCGCTGCAGCTTGGATCTGGGCCTGCCCTGGGCCCGGACATGTCTTTTCTCCCTGTCACAACTTGACTCGAACCTGGAAGGGGAAGCTCTCGGCCGGCCGAGCCCTGCCTCCTGAGACCACTTGACACATCTGAACACGTGGGAAAAGGGAGGACAACTCATCGTTTCTTGTACCTGACAATGCATTCTCGTTATTTTTCCTGATTACATCTTTGTTTGCATTCCCTGGTGTTTGCAGAAACGGTTCCCAGCCTTGGTGTCGTCCTGCTGTTTCCCTTGATGCCTACCTACCTAGGTGCCCTGCCCGAGCCTCTCAACCGACATCGACAAACAACAACACAGAGACACTTGACGAGACACGACATGCTAGACCTGGCTTTCAGATAATAGCAAACAGAGTGACATTTCGACACAGTCGACATGGAGTCGCTCAACACCACCACCATCCTCGCTGCCGCCACGAGGACGGTGCGGGAGCCACATCTCGGGCCACTCTCTTCTGCCGTCGCGGCTGCTAGTGATGTCGTCGCTGCTAACTCCTCGTCGTCATGGCTCGGCTTCTTCGGAAGGGTGGTCCTCTGGATCCTACAGTTCGTCTCTCTTGTGCTCTACTACGCCATCAAGACGGTAACCATCTGGATCCCGAGCATAATCTACACGCTCTTCTCGAGCCACTTGACCGTCACCATGAGCGCTAGGGATATGTGAGTTTGGACCTATGCTGTCCCCATACAAAGGGCCCTTACTGACTCCCGCCGGCCCCTGCCAGTATCCTCATCCTCTTCGCCATCAGCAGTGCCATTTACTATGTCGTGCGGTACCGCATCTTGAACAAGTACGCACGGCTCACTCCTCAGCCCCAACGCAAGGAGCCTGAGGTCGACCTCTTCCCCGACACTCACGAGGAGGGTATCAAGGGGGGGCTGTCCAACTACTTTGACGAGTTTCTCAGCGCCATTAAGATCTTTGGCTATCTCGAGCGACCCGTCTTCCACGAGTTAACTCGGAGTATGCAAACAAAAAAGCTCATCGCCGGCGAAACACTCAATCTTGAGGAGGAGAAGGGCTTCTGTCTCGTTGTTGACGGCCTGGTTGAGATCTTTGTCAAGTCCAGCGGATATCCACGTCGTTTTGCTCATGGGTCGGATCTCGGTGCTTCCGCCGACCCCGTTTCAAGCGACGACGATGAGCAGGCTCCCCATCTTCAGCAGCGTTACCAGCTGCTCACAGAAGTGAGGAACGGCGCGCCCATGTCATCCCTCTTCTCCATCATGTCGCTTTTCACCGAGGATGTCCCGCTGCGCCATGCTGATGAGGACTCGTCCACTCATTCTTCACTCTTCCCCAGTGGACTGGCTACCGCTGGCACCGATTTCCGCAAACCTCGTGTTGCAAGTGACTCTCGACCAGGCACGCCACATCTCGATCAGTCGGCTGAGAACTCTGTTGAAAGTCTCATTTCTCCAGACCACCCGACGGGCCTTGGTGTCCTGCCTCGCATCTCAACTAACTCTCTCGATGGAAATGGCGCCCCTTCCCGTCCCCAGAGGCCTGTGCCTGTCCGGACCACAACGACATCCGCCCATCCGGACATCATCGCGAGAGCTACTGTCGATACCACTATTGCTATCATACCTGCCAGTGCCTTCCGCCGCCTGATCAAGATCTACCCCAAAGCGACTGCCCACATTGTCCATGTCATCTTGTCCAGGTTCCAGCGTGTCACCCTCGCAACGGCATACAACTACCTTGGCTTGACGGGTGAGGTGCTCCAAATTGAGCGTCATATGCTCAAGTACATAACGCAGCAACTTCCCAATCACCTCCGCGGAGATGCCCTAGAGAGGCTCAAGGACAAATTCCAACGCGAACGTGACCGCATTGAGAATGAAGAGGACATCAGCAAAGGCATTGCTCTCCACAACCCTCACGCTGGTCATCGCCGCCGCCGCTCCCAGGCTACGCTTCGTAAGGAGGCTGCGTTGCAGGCCATTTCGAAGCAGCAAAACCCGTCCACAGCTACCTCCCCTGGTGGAGTTCCTGCGGCTGGAGATCTTGCAACCTACCTCCAGCAGTCTAGGGGTGGCGGGGCCAGCCGGCCACAGAGTGTTGTATTTTCGCCCGGCCCTTCTGCTCGCTTGGACTTCTCGGGGGAAGCCGTGTCCCCTCTGGCCCAGCGCACTTTCAACCCCTTTGCGACGCAGCGAAATGGCCATAGTCCTCTGGACAAGAGAGACTCGCTTAACGAAGATAATCAATTCCGAGAGTCCATCCTCGAATGTGTCTTCAAATCCATTGGTTTGACCGCCAATGCAAGCAACAGTTCGGCCAGGGATGGGGATTCGGCTCATCCTTCTCCAGGCCTACCCTCCTTGGAACGGCGCTCAAGGTCTGGCCTCTCGAACCACCCATTTGGTTTTGTAGATGGGCTGGATGGGTCAGCTGATGGCGATACTGAGTCCATGACGTCGGCCGGTTTCTCTATACCGCCTGCGCTGAACCCCCAGCTCCTCGCCGAGGAGATGCGCGATGATCTGGAAATAGTCTTCTTTCCCAAAGGATCCGTGCTGGTGGAGCAGGGCGAGAGGAATCCGGGCCTCTACTACGTCATTGACGGCTTTTTGGACATGTGTACGCTGGAGGAGGCTCCGTCGTCGGATCTTGTCCAAGCCCGCGGCAGGACGTCCCTCCATGCCATGGACAGCGCACAATCGCTCTGCCCACCGCATTATCCCTCGGACTCGATGCGCTCCGGTACCAGCCCTTCAGGGCGCAGCAGCTCTAAGAAACCTGCTCGCATCCGGCGGAGCGTGGCCCTGATCAAGCCTGGCGGCCTGGCCGGCTACGTTGGCACCATCTCATCGTATCGCTCCTTTATTGAGGTTGTGGCCAAAACGGATGTGTATGTCGGCTTCCTGCCACAGTCGTCCATCGAGCGCATCGTCGACAAGTACCCCATTGTCCTGCTCACCATGGCGAAGCGTCTCACCAACTTGCTTCCGCGGTTGATCCTCCACATTGACTTCGCTCTGGAGTGGCTTCAAGTCAACGCTGGCCAGGTCATTTTCCATGAGCGCGACGAGAGCGAGGCCATCTACATTGTTCTGAACGGCCGGTTGCGGTTGGTCGAGGACCGTAAGGACGGCGGCATGAACGTGAGGGCCGAGTTTGGCCAGGGCGAGAGCATCGGCGAGCTTGAGGTGTTGACTGAATCCTCTCGCCCTGGCACACTGCATGCCATCCGCGACACTGAACTTGTCAAGTTCCCGCGCACCCTTTTCAACAGCCTGGCACAGGAGCATCCCAACATTACCATCAAGATCTCCAAGATCATTGCCTCGCGCATGCGTGCCCTGATCGATGATCCGTCCATGGTCCTCAGCCCCAAGGACTCGCCGGGCCGCAGCTCTGTCAACAAGAGCTCCACGACGCTCAACCTTCGTACTGTTGCTGTATTGCCTGTCTCGGCCGGGGTACCGGTCGTTGAGTTTGGCAACAAACTGCTCAGCGCCCTGAACACCGTCGGCCCACCGAACGGGGCGACTTCGTTGCACAGCGCTGCGGTGCTTAATCACCTTGGCAAGCATGCCTTTAACAAGATGGGGAAACTCAAGCTGCAGCATTATCTTGCGGATTTGGAGGAGAAGTATGGGCTCGTTATTTACGTGGCTGGTAAGTTTATCATCCCGGTGAGATGTTTCCCGATCACAGGCCGGGTGTGCTAACGATGCTGTCACTTCACAGACACCAATGTGAACGCTCCTTGGACGCAAACATGTGTTGCCCAGGCTGACTGCGTCCTCTTGGTTGGACTGGCCGATGGCTCGCCTGAGGTGGGCGAGTACGAGCGCTTCATGCTCGGCATGAAGTCCACAGCGCGCAAGATCCTTGTGCTCATCCACCAGGAACGCTTCTTGAGTCCCGGTCTGACGCGGAAGTGGTTGCAGAATCGCGTGTGGATCAACGGTGGCCATTTCCACGTGCAGATGGCGTACAGCCCTGAAGTTGTGCCGATCCATCCGCCCGTTAAGTCCGGAGCCCAGGCTCTGCTCAACCGGGTGCAGTTCACACACCTTATCCCAGCCGAGTTCCACCAACGGTTCACCTCTCGTAAAGCTCGCCGCAAGTTCGCCGCTCCAGACTCGGTTTCGGGTAGCGACTTCCACCGCCTAGCCCGCCGGCTCTGTGGCAAGTCGATTGGACTCGTCCTGGGTGGTGGTGGTGCTCGTGGGTTGGCCCACATCGGCATCATCCGTGCCTTGCAGGAGGAGGGCATCCCCATCGATATCGTGGGCGGCACGTCCATCGGCGCCTTCATCGGTGCTCTGTACGCCCGCCACGCCGACTTCGTGCCCATCGTCAACGCCGCCAAGAAGTTCTCGGGCCGCATGGCGAGCGTCTGGCGCTTCGCTCTCGACCTGACCTATCCCTCGGCCTCGTACACTACAGGCCACGAGTTCAACCGTGGCATCTTCAAGGCCTTCGGAAACACGCAGATCGAGGACTTTTGGCTCGACTACTATTGCAACACGACCAATATCTCCAAGTCCCGCGCCGAGTACCACACCTCGGGCTACGCCTGGCGGTACGTGCGCGCGTCTATGTCGCTCGCCGGCCTGCTCCCCCCGCTGTGCGACGAGGGCAGCATGCTCCTCGACGGCGGCTACATCGACAACCTGACGGTCTCACACATGCGCTCGCTCGGCGCCGACGTGATCTTCGCCGTGGATGTCGGCGCCGAGGACGACAACACGCCGCAAGCCTTTGGCGATTCCCTGTCGGGCGTCTGGGCCTTCTTCAACCGGTGGAACCCCTTCTCGTCGACCCCGAACCCGCCCACGCTGGCCGAGATCCAGGCCCGCCTGGCGTACGTCAGCTCGGTCAGCGAGCTCGAGAGGGCCAAGACGTTACCCGGGTGTGTGTACATGCGTCCCCCCGTGGTGGAGTACGGGACGCTGGATTTTGGAAAGTTTATGGAGATTTATGATGTCGGGTACAAGTACGGGCAGGAGTTTTTGAAGCAGATGAAGGAGCGCGGGGAGCTGCCGCCCCAGGCGGCCGCGGCGGCGATGGGCGGCAAGAAGGCGCTGAGAAGGACCATGGCGCCTAGGAGGGCGAGTATTTAGAAGAGCGAGAGTACTTGGTTTTGAGGGGTTTGATTGGGTAGAGTGCGGAATGTGGAGCATGAAGCATTCATTTGAGGCGTTTGTGGTTCAGGGAGTGATGGGTGTGGGCAGAGGTTTGGGAAATAGACAGGATTAGGTAGAAATACTTCAATCGACCTGCTAGTGTTCAAGGTTGGATAACACATGCATCGAACATGGGAGTGATGATAGATACAGAAGAGGATTGACTGACATGTTTATTTCAGAGGATCATCATTTCCATCCATACCTAGTATCTTCATGCCAAAGTCTCACAACCAACCCCATTAATTACTTCCATTCCACCCATCAAAACTTTCTAAACTGCCTCTCCCACTCCTCAAACCCTCTCAACATCTCCGGCGTAATTTGCCTCTTCTGACCTCTTATCGCCGCCTCGAGGTCGGCCATCATGATGGCCGGCTCCCCGCCCATCGCCCGGCGGTCGTACGCCATGACGCCGGCCGTGGCGCAAATCGCCTTGATCTCGGCGCCCGAGCACCCTTCTGTCGCGGCCGCGAGGGCATCCACGTCCACGTCGCCGTGCATCCTCCGCTTCTTGGCGACCTGCGAAAAGATGGCGCGGCGCGCGGCGTAGTCGGGTGGGCTGACGTAGATGAGCTCGTCGAACCGGCCCGGGCGGAGGAGGGCCGGGTCGAGGGCCTGGGGCCGGTTGGTGGCGGCCAGGACGACCACGCCGTGGAGGGCTTCGAAGCCGTCCATTTCGTTGAGGAGGGTTGTGAGGACGTTGACGCCGCTGTGGCTGCCTCCGGATGTTGAGCTGCTGCTGCTGGAGTGGCTGAACCCGGCCCGCTGCCCGGCGATGCTGTCGATTTCGTCGAAAAAGATCATGCTCGGGCTGACCTCCCGCGCGCGTTGGAAGAGGCGGCGCACGGCGCGCTCGGATTCGCCCACGTACATGTTGAGCAGCTCGGCGCCCTTGACGGCGAAGAAGTTGAGCCCGGACTCGGTCGCCATGGCCTGCGCGGCCATGGTCTTGGAACAACCTGGGGGTCCATAGAGCAAAAAGCCTTTGGGCGGGCGGTCGAAGTATTGCGAGATGATCTCGGGCGGTTCGACCGAGAGGCGCACAGCACGCCGCAAGGCGGTTTTGACGGATTCTTGGCCGCCAATGTCGTCCCACCGGATCGGCGGCGGTTTGAGGTTGATGTCGTGCATCGCGGAGGGGCGGATGAGGCGGAGGGCGGTGAAGTAGTCGGAGGGGAGGTAGTGAGGAGGGGGTTTCTGGGGCGCGTCGTCGTTGTCTGATGGGGGAGTGGGCTGATCAGAGTTGGCTGTAGAAGAGGAGGACGATTCTTGTTCTTCGAGTATGCGCGCCGCGCCGATCTCGCGAGCCTGCGCCACCAAGCGATGAAGGTCGTCGCCGTTGTAGGCGTGCGTCCTTTCGCTCAGTTGGCGGAGAAGATCTTCCTCCTGGTCTGGGGGGACATCGAGATCCAGCGAGGCGAGAATGGCCCTGCGGCCCTCGGCGTCCGGCATGGGCAGATAGATTTCCGTCGTCAACCGGTACCGGCGCTTCAAGTCCTCCGGCACGTCGGAAGTGTAGTCGAGACATGTCGCGACAACCAACACCTTGCACATCTGACCCGTCGCGGCCGTATCGGCGGCCAGAGCGTCGAGGGCGTCGCATAGCGCGAGGATGACGGCGGCGCGGTTGCTGCGGTCCTTGTCGATCAGCCGGTCGAGCTGGTCGATGAGCACCATGCTTGGTTGCTGCAGGCGCGCGCGCGCGAAGACGTCTTGGATCTCGGTGAGTTTGTCTTTGTACTGGATGCGGAAGACGGTGCCCCAGCCGGTGGCGGCGAGGCGGTCGAGCAGCATGGTCTTGCCTGTGCCGTGGCCGCCGTGGAGGACGATGCCTGAGTAAGGGGGCGGCCGCCGGAAGGGTATGGATGCGTCGAAGAGCCTTAGTTTGCGGTTGAGTTGGGCAATGGGGCCGTCTAACCCCTGGACACCGGTAACTTCAAGCTTCCGGCCCCGGGAAGACGAATCTCCATCGGCGCCCTTGACGGTGCTTCCTGGCGGTGGTGTGGTTGCCAGGTGGACGGTTGTTTTGCGGTCGACGTAGCGGGCATTGCCTGTCGACCGGCCGTTGACAGAGGCCACGACGAAAGAGCGCTCGGGCCCGCGGACGAAGAGGTTCTTGAAGACAAGACCGGCGTAGACGTGCTCGATCTGGGACAGACGGCCGGCCAGAACAAACTCCCACGGAACAATGTCCTCCGGATCGATGGGCTCTGGGGCAGCAGCGTTCCCATCCCCCCCTGCAGGCGGGAGCTGCTCGATGATGACCTCTTCAGCGTCGGGCAGGGTCCCTCCCAGTGAGGTAATGCGGACCTGCTCGCCTAGTTTGTAGCCGCAAGCGTCGCGGAAGACATCGTACATCTGGGTCACAGACTTGTCGAGGCGCTCGGGGGCCTTCCAAAGAGTGGCCTCCCGGCGGACAGGGGGTTCATCGGGAGAGGCTGAGAGCTTCTCGATGCAGACGGGCTTGCCGCCATCGCGAGAGCCGGTCAGCTCCAGAAGAGCTTCCTCGTTGACATAGACGCGGGATGGCTGGCGTTTTTGCAAGCGCTTGTCAGCGTCGGTGTTGACGTGCAGCTTGCGGATACGGAACTCGAGTGACTTCATGGTGTTGCCGGATTGGGGAGGGGTGATGTTGGGGGTAGTGGTTTGGTCTGAACTGGCGTCCCCGGGCCTAGTTCGTGCATGAGTATTCGTATCCTGTCTAGGTTTTATTCTGGCGACTTACCTGATGGTGGCCAGGCGCCTATTATTTGTCAAGATGTTGACCCCTGTACACTGTTAATGTGTGAGTGAAATGAGTTGAAGTTCATGAGAAATTCGATATTCAATCTCAAGAATTTTTCTTGACTTTGCGCAGTGAAACTGATAAAAAGACTGTGGTCTCAGTCATTGAGGGGCAGGTGCAGTCCTCCTTGTGCTCCCTGAAGGATGGGGTTTCTGTGCGATGGGCAAGAACAGCATGGTGTAAATATCAAGTTGTATCTTCCCCACTGTTTTTAACCATCGGATCTTACCGATTTTCACTTCACATCTTTCATTCACATCTCAACAACCACAACCACATGTCAAGACACGGCATCAAAACATGACCACACCACCAAACGTATCCTGGCCTTTACGGTCATCTAGCCGTGTCCAGCTTTCCCAGTCCTCGAACTGGAAGACACTTGGCCGGGCAACGTCAATTGCACACTTTTCGAACACACCATGTCGACAAATCCGCCCCAGGAAATCCATACTTGCACAGGATCCTTCCTCTGAATCTTCCGACAGCAAATCCAAGAAGCGGCCATCGACCATCTACGATGATTTATTTCGTCAAATCCCGCGAGCCTCCTCGAAAGCCCAGACTCAAGACACCAAAAAGACCAACAAGCCTTCCCTCTACCAGCTGCTGGTAGCAGAGACCCTCGCCGGTATTCCCGGCCAAAACGTACTCCCGCGAGACGAGCTCAGGAGATGGCTCGGCGAGGACGTCAAGAGGAGGTCACCCGAACCTAAAGAGCCCTCTTCTCCTCCAAACCCCGACCAGGAGCTCAAAATCCTGGTCCTCAACCACATGCCCCGCTCGCTCATCGAGTCCGACTTCTACCGCTACGCGCCCCAAGGCAAGCACCTCGCCGGCTGGGCGGGCGGTATCGTCAAGGTCGCTCAGTCCATTTCCCCGGTCACCCGTGAGCCGCGGGGGCAGTACTTTGTTTTCTTCGAATCCGAGCAGCACGCCAAAGCGTACAAGCAACACCTCGAGTCCCTGCCTCGTCTGGACATGGACTCTTCCAACAGCAACAATAACAGCACTATGCCCGAGCCCACCACCAACTCTTCCTCCCTTCCCCTCCTCCCAACTCTCAACTACATCTCCTCCCCTACCCTCCTCAGCACTGCCCAGCTCATCGGCATGCTCACCCCGCACTACAACCCCTCCCAGCCCGTCCACCCATCCGCCTTCCTGCGCAGCACGAGCAAATACCCGCACGGCCTGCTCAGCTTCACCAAGCACCAACAAAAACAACCCATTGCCGCCGACTCTCCCAGAGAGCAGCCACCCAGCAACCCCGC
The DNA here is from genome assembly GCF_041956435.1 of Mycothermus thermophilus. Lineage (NCBI taxonomy): Eukaryota > Fungi > Ascomycota > Sordariomycetes > Sordariales > Chaetomiaceae > Mycothermus > Mycothermus thermophilus. Next base: position 1,454,880 of record NW_027191429.1, read on the forward strand.
CGACGATGATTCCGGTGCTGGTGCCGGTGCTGCAGCTGGCGGCGCCCCGGTCCTCCTCAAACTCTCTGGCACCAAACTCCCCCTCTCCACCCTGACCCAGCTTATCCACGACGACGGCGTCGAGCGGAACCTCCCCTGGCAGCTGATCGAGCACCGCCCGGAGGATCCTAGCTGGCCGGAGCCGGTGCGGACGTTGAAGGCGGGCAGCGGGCCGCTGAACTCGGTCGAGGAGGATGCGCTTCTGGAGGGAGAGGATAGGGCAAGGGAAGAAGGGGATGGCGGGAAGGAGGATGGTAAGGTGGAGGTGTACGGGTTTACGAGGTTTGTTGTGACTTTGGCGGACGTGGCGGAGGCGAGGAGGTTCGTGAGGAGTTGGAATGGCAAGGAGTTGGGTGATGCGGAGAAGGGGTGGTGGGGGAGGGTTGGGGCGACGGTGTTTTGGTAATGGCTTGCTGTACGATGGTGGATGGAGGACTAGATTTGTAGCTGATTATTATGGATGGAGATATGTATTTCCAATGTTAAATGTTGGGTATTGACATCCATGGGATGCGATGTATATCTGTTTGGCAGTCCCAAATGAACTTGTCAGCCTAGCTTTGCACATACATATGATACTTGACGTTGTGCTATTAGAATCCCCTACTAGGAAGAATGGACCTAGGAGACGAAAGGGGAGCACTGATGAAGCAAACCAGCGTCGTTCCGAACTAGATTCTAATGTAATATCGCATTGAGATATGGACAAAATATGACACAAAAATAGACCTCGTTATGTTCTAAACATCATAAACCTCACAACTGCGGAGGTAAATAATAAGCATGGCAGGTATCTATCACGACAAAACCGCCTCCTGAGTCCCACTCTAACGCCATAAAACCCGTCAACCAAATGCAAACCAAAATGAAACCTGTCCTCAAAATGCCGTCCCAGAATTCCAACCGAACTCCCCTACCAGTAGGGTCCTTCAGTGGAGATGCCAACCTAGATATGCAAAACCCATAACTCTTTAACCCAACAACGTCCATCCTGTTCCATCAATAGTCCATCAATAGTACCCATCAACAGCCGCCACCTTAGCATTCGAAGCGCTCCGTCCAAACAACCTCCTAAACCCACCACCGCCGCCGTTCCCAATCCTCACGCTCCCCGGCGTTTTAGGACGGGAGATGCCGTCAAAAGACATCTTAGGCCGGATACTGCCCATGTCGAAGGACATTTTGGGTTTGATGCTGTTCTGGCCATTCCCACCACTGGTGACATTGCCGGCGAAGCTGGGGTTCTGACCCTGGTACTGTTGCTGGTACTGGTTCTGCTGCTGCGGTTGCTGGTAACTTCTCCCCAACATGCCCGCGTCAAAGGACATTTTGGTTCTCAACCCCTTCGCGGCATTACTGCTAGCACTAGGAGTGGTGGTGTAATTGTTGTTCCAGGACGTGCTGGCGGTGGTGGCCACGCTGGTGGCCGTGTCGGAGCGGTTGCGGATGGTGGTGTACGACGTGGTCCCCGTGCCGGCTGTGGTGCTGGTGGGCGGGCGCGGGAAGTAGTAAATGTCTTTCTCGGGGGGTGGTGGTGGGTGGTCATCGTCGTCGTTTTTGGCGGCGTTGCTGTTGTTGTTGGGCGGCAGAGGAGCTTGGCGTTGAGGTGGCGGTGGCTGTTGTTGTTGTTGTTGCTGTTGTTGTTGCTGTTGTTGTTGTTGTTGTTGTTTAGATTCTTCCTTCCGTTTCTGGTGTTGTTGTTGGCGTTCTAGGGCGAGTTGCTTTTCCTTCTCCTTCTGGCGTTGGATTTCGCGTTCCTTGTCCAGTTGTTGCTTTTGCAGGGCGGCGAGTTGTTGATCTTTCTGGCGTTGTTGTTGCTGTTCTTGCTCTTCTTTCCGACGCTTTTGCTCGGCCTTTTCGAAGAGCAGCTGCTTCTGCCGTTTCAACTCCTCCTCGGCCTTCTTTCGTTCTTGCTCGCGCTGTTCTGGAGTCACCTGGATTTGTGGTGGTTGCTGAAGTTGGTGTTGTTGAGCCCGGCTTGGTGGAGGACTTGGACTCTGTTCCTGGATCTGCGGTGACTGGTCTGGCGACTGTTTCCCTTGAGATTCCTGATCCAACATCTCGAAGATAGATTGCTGCAAAAGGTATTGTGCGTGATGGTGCTTCTGCTCGATCGTGGGAAGCGGACGGCTCGGCTGCGCTTGGTACATGTACGAAGACGGCTGCCGACGGAGCTGAGCGCGCGGGTGATATGGATGTGGCCGAGGTGTCTCATACTTCGTTGACGCCAGCGGTGGCGGCGGCGCAACCTCAACCTCCAACTCAGACCCGCCATCTGCCCAGTCCCTCGTCTCGTCGTTATTCACCACCACATACCACTGAATCTCCTCACCCCGCTGCAACTCGTCGCGGAGCCGCTCGAACCAGCCCGGCTCCGGGGCCGCGCCGCCGTCCTTGGCCGACGGAATCCCGATGGCCGGATACTGGCTCTGGAGCTGCAGCTGCTCATACCGCGCAATCTCCTCGGCGATGTTACACGACAGGTCGATGCGTACGGCGTAGTCGGCCACGTAGGCGTAGGGGCGCGAGACGGCGCTCAGGTCGCGCGGGTCGTACTCCTCCAGGAGCTTGATGGCGGACCAGGACTGGGCGGCGAAGTCATCGTCAGGGTCCGCGGCGGCGGACTCGATGCTGCAGTCGTCATCGGCCGCAGTCACGGGTAGGGGCGGGAGGAATTGGTGCGCCCCGGTCCGGCTCGCTGCGCGGCTGTGGCAATGGTGGCTGGCGGCGCTCTGGCTCCGGGATCGGGCACGGCTGCGGCTCTGACTCCGGCTCCGAGTCCGGCTCTGGCTGCGGTCCCGGATGGCCCAATCATCTTCGGGATCGTAGCGCGCGTGGGCGGGCGAGCAGTAGGGGAGGAAGTCGAAGATGTCGTAGAAGGAGGAGAGGATGTAGTTGGAGGTGCGGGCCGGGATGATCCAGTCGGGCGAGGCGTCGTCGAGGTTCTGGAGGATCACGTAGACTCGGATGCTTCGCCGCTGCCAGCGGAAGCCGTGGCACAGGTAGGTAGGCATGACAAATTATGAGAATAAGGTATTATGATGAGTATGAGAAGGGATTCATTCCATCAGATTGACAATGACAAATTGTTTGTTCTCCGGGTCCAGGATTGGACTTGTTTTTTCTCTTGTTATGGGGATTTGTTTTGTTGGAACACAGATTATACTTGTATGAGTAGTAGTACCAGTCTTCAAACTTCGGACGAAGACCACGACCCCAGGAATGCACACGTGCTGGCGTGTCAAGATGTGCCTCGGAGGCTCCGTTGGAAGTCAAAACATGGTTTGTCGCAGAGTGGTGGTGTTGCAGGTGCGACGTTGAGGGGGGATTGAAACCGGGGTTGACTGCGAGGGAGTGTCCCCTCGGCCAGGGTCCGTGCTGCGGAGATCAAACAAGTTCCATCCTCTCCTGCATCCCGATGGCGCAACTCTGCAAAGTCAAAAGATGCAAAGAGCCCAAGTTGCAACTCTGGAAGCTTAACGAAAAGAAAAAACCAGGAGAAATCTCCGGGACATGGAAACACCGCAGTGCTTGGCAGGGTCGGCCCGCTGTTGTCGCTCCCGTTGAGGTTATTCGATATTCTCCGAAATGCTTGCTACCTTTTCTCATTGTATCATGAAGAACTCGACTACTTTGAGCCATGTTTTCTTATCTGTTGTGTGCCTAATTTTTTGCTCATAGCTTAACTTTTTAATGTGCTTTAACTTCTTTACTTTTATTTCTTCTTCTGTTCCTTCTTAATTTTTTTGTCTGGTTTTCTTTCTTGTTGGTGCTTGGGGAGGGTAGTAGTGGCAAGCTTCCTCCAAAACTCGAGGCCCCAGACATCCAGCAGAATCCTACCCAAGAAGCTTAAATGAGAGTGGTGTGAGCCTGTGTCCTACCGTTGATACCTTTCTCAAACCGCCACAAAAGATTGATGAGCAGCCCAAACAGCTCTTGGCTTGGCGTTGCAACGCTGAGGTCAAGACAAAGTTGGTGGAGAAGGTCTCGATCTCCGGATCAAACCCGGGTCAAGGGGAGGAGGGCTGATAGTCCTCTTCTGACAGGACACGTCTGCCTCTTCTGTGCAATTCTGCATTATTAGATCATGAAGGAGGTGAGATGGGCTTATGTCAAGTCGAGCAATGTATTGTGTCTCTCAGAATAGACCGGAAGACTTTGTCCGGTTTCAATCCAGCCAATCTCTGTGAGCAATCCCCAAAGTTGTCGACGATACAATACAAGTCCTCGGGTACAGCCCCCGAAGGGGGATCGGGATGCAGGGCTGATGCAAGATGGCGTGGTTTTGGTTTGGTGCCCAGGGGCACGTCATTGCGGGGAAGAGTTGGATGTCATTATGATGACAGAATGTGGGTTTCGTCGACAAGAGCGCCCTCATAATGCTTTGAGATATTTTCTACGGTTGAACTTATGGTGTCCTTGCCCTCTTGTCTCCATGAAATAAACTCCGAGAGGGCTCGGAGGATATCAAGGTTGACCAGGAGGATGACCGTGTCAAACGACAAATGAGGCTGCCATATGAGTACAGCATATTAAATGGTGGATCGAAACTGTTGAGCCCTCGAAGCTTGAGAATATCATTTATTGTGAAAAGGCATCAATCAGACTCCCTCTTGCACGTCGTGGTGCTGTGGTGTTGCTCATCTTTCTGTACGCGTTTTCCTTCGGTCTGGTCCGGCTCTGACGTCACCCTCGGACCGGCAGCCAAGACGCCCCACTCGGGCCGGGCCCGTGCCGAGACTCCGGGGCCGGAGCCGAGCCAGCACTTCGACCTGCCTTTTCCGGCAAAGGCCGTCGCCGGTTCCGACCCCACAGGGCTCAGCCGGGCAGAGGATCCGAGTGCGAAGATGCTCCATTGTTTTTGCTGGCAGCCATCAGCCGGCACAACTGCAACACCGAAATGTTGACTCACGCACAAAACAGGTAACCTGGTGTCCGGGCCTAGTATTTGTTTAGTAATCCATGCCTGACCTCCCCTGGTAGCTGCAGGTTGGGCTGGCTGAGTCGAGCAACGTTGCTGTCAGCTTGGGACGAAGGAAGTGGGACAAAGACCAAAATGTATCCGTCTGGCCATTTTAAATGTCGTCATGGTTCGAGCAAAACGGTCAGGTCCGATGTCGGGAGTATAGTCCGCGGCCGATGCCGACGGGAAAGGTTGCTTTGTCCGGGCCGTGACATTCGGCCTTGAAAAAATCAGGCAGTCATCAGACCAGAGAGAAGCGCTAGGTTGGAGCCATCCAAATCTGAGCGTTTGAACGCAGAGAAAAACTTAGCAGAACTCATAAAGCGAGGTGGGGACCGCAACTTGTCTTCTAGTCCGGGGTTAAGAGGCAGGACTTATCAGATAGAAGACCGAGAAGTAATCATAATGGAGGGTGCGTTTCCCGTGGCTGCCTGGGGATCATATGTCGGTCTGCAAATGGGAATGGGCAAAGGAAAAGCGCATTTTCGATCAATAGTTCCAGAAGGCCAGGCATCCTTCGAGCGTCGTTCCGTGGAGAAAGAACACATGTGCGTGTTCTGTGTGTCAGACTCGTAGGCTGCGAAGCGGGGAGGAGCATTGGACCGCGTCTGTTGTTTGGTGGAGTCGACCACTGAAGTTGATGCATGAGGCACGCAGGAGCTGCATGTCAAGCGAAAGGCGCAAGTCCACATTTCCGCTTTCTGCAATTCTTGGCCTTGGCCGTTGGACGCTCTCATGACCAGGACAACACCCGTCCTTCACATCAAAAAGAGATACGGGGAGAAGCAAGTCGAAGTGGGCTCAGCCTCTGCAGACATAGGACCTGGGGGAGCTCAAGGTGACAGAGCAGAATAAAACCACCTTGTTTCTTCCAATTCTCTTTCAACAAAGTGCCATCGCCACTTGGTTATTCTCCTTCCTCTTATACCACTCGAGGAACCACACAAAGATCCACTACCATCGATTGCCTCTTTCTGACCGTTGCTTTGACTTGCCCGAATAAGCGCAGTAAGACATGTCAATTGGCCACGCATCTCCATTTGCGCCCTTTGGACTGACAGAATGACAGTCCTCCGCTGTGGCACCCTCTGCCCGTCGCGCCCTACGGGCCACTCGCCCTCCTGAAAATGGACGATTTTGTAAACTGGGACCAAGCCGCCGCCGACCTGGCCACGGACATGTCCGCTCCGGGGAACGACCTGTCGTCGGCTAACCTGCTCGAGGGCGACCCGCAGCTGCTGGATTTCGACCTCGCCCTGGCCAATGTCGATGGAGATGACTTCTCCTTCTGGGCCATGCAGCATTTCGAGAACAATGTCTCGCCTCTGCTGGCCGCCGGTGAAGACTTCTCCGTCTCTTTGGAACGCCCCAGTGGCCCGTTTGAGGACCATCTGGAAGAGCATTTTGATGCCAAGTGCACCAACTGCTACTTGAGCGGCTACGACTGCAAACGTATTCCCGAGGGGCAATACAAGGGCTACTGTACCAGCTGCGTCGCCCTTCGTTGTGCTTGCAGCTTCGGCCTGTCCAATGACCTTCCCGCCAACCCTTGGCCCCTGATGGGCGACCATCCCAGGAGGCTGCCCGAGGATTTGTCTCCAGATGGTCAACAGTCTTCGCCAGCCGCCGAGGCATCGGCGGCAGCGCTTACGGCTTCCGGAGCTGAGAATGCCGGTGAAGCCTCCAAGACAGCCGCCGCGCCGCCGAAGGGTAAGGGAGGTGCTCGCTTCACTCGGGAGGCAGTCAAAATCCTCAAGAACTGGCTGTCAACCCATAGCAAGCACCCCTATCCGACTGACGAAGAGAAGGAGATGCTGGCCAAGCAGACAAACCTCACTAAGACCCAGATCACAAACTGGCTGGCAAACACCCGCCGTCGCAACAAGAGCGCGATCGCTCACCGCTCGACGTCTCCCGGCGTCCGCGCCTGGACAAGCCCGGGCATCGACATTCCCATGCGCCGTGGAACACCGGCTCTGGAGCAGATGAACCCACTACAGCGTTGGCAGCACTCTCCGCCCGAGCACGAGCCCGCGTCCGTGTCAGATATCGCTCGTGCTATACGCTCCACTGCGAGCCTCTCCTCGGGCTTCCACAGCCCCTTCAGCGCAAACTTCACCGACGACGGCACGGGCCGTTCGCTGTGCGACTCCAACATCAGCAGTGCCAATACCTCGCTCGATTCGAGCACCTCGGCCTACTCTCACGGCTCGTTCAGCTCGTGGGGATCCCGCGGTTCTCTGCCGCGCGGCCGTCGGCGCAGGAGGAGGAGGGTTGTCGCCCCTCCGACCGCCGCAGCCGCCATCGCCCAAGCTGGACCACCGAAAACCTTCCAATGCACCTTTTGCACCGAAACCTTCCGCACCAAGCACGACTGGCAGCGCCACGAAAAGTCGCTTCACCTGTCGCTTGAGCGGTGGGTGTGCTCGCCGCAGGGACCGCAGGCCTTCAACCCAGAGAACGGGCAAATGTCGTGCGTTTTCTGCGGCCATGCAAACCCAGACGAGGAGCACATGGATAGTCACAACTATTCCGCCTGCCAGGAGCGGACGGTTGGGGAGAGGACGTTTTACCGGAAGGACCACCTGCGCCAGCATCTCAAACTGGTGCACGACGCGAAGTTTGCACCGTGGTCGATGGATTCTTGGAAGGCTCCCGCTCCCGAGATTCGTTCGCGATGCGGATTTTGCGGGATTATCATGGATACGTGGGCTCAGCGCGTCGACCACCTTGCTGATCACTTCAAGAAAGGCAAGACCATGGCGGACTGGAGGGGGGATTGGGGTTTTGAGCCGGCCGTGCTGGACATGGTGGAGAATTCCATGCCTCCTTTCCTGATCCATGATGAGCGAAACTCACCGAACCCTTTTGAAGCGTCACGTCCGTGGTCAGGGTCAGCCCGCCATGCCTTTGAGCTTGTCGTGTCGGAGCTGGGTAATTATGCCGACGACTGGCGGGAGAAGAATGGCATGTTGCCGTCAGATGAAGAGCTCCAACGCGCCGCCTGTGCTTTGATCTACGACTCCGAGGAAACGTCCGAGACAACACAGAACCCTTGTTCATCATGGCTTCGCGACTTGATATTTTCCTCCGAACGCCTGGCTCAAGAGGCTCGGTGGACCAAGGTCAAAGGTATCGAATACTGGCAACAGCTCAGGATCAACGGAAAGCGCAACATCTTTGAGTTCGACGCCATGGAGTCCGAGTTGCGTGACTTTGTCAAAGCCCGTCGCTTGATGGGTCTGGACACGACTGCGGCCGAGATACAAGCCGAAGCCTGCCGCATCATCCAACGCATGGGAGCAGACGCCTCCGACCCCTCGTCATCCCACGTCGTGAACTTCCTGCTGCGCATAGCGGGCGCCTCGACGGACTGGCTTACCGCGTTCAGGGAGCGGTGCGAGATGATGCTGGTCACAGGCTCTGCGGACGAGCTTTCCAGCAGTGATCGACCGCCACCCGCGCCGGTCACGGAACCCGGGGTGGATGCCTTCTGCTGGAGCCCGTGTACCGGTGCTCCCTCGTCTGAAACCCGGACCCGCGGCGCGCTGTATTTGACTGATGCCAACTGCTATCAACGACTGGCAAGGGAGTTGAAGAAATGGGTTGCGGCGACCATGTCGCCGAATAACCCGAACTGCCATGTCCCGAGTGATGAGGAATTGCAGCACCAGGCGAGGTGGATTATTTACGAAGAGTATGTCGCCTCTTTTCATTCCTTCTGAAGATCCCCTATTTGCCTATCCGATAACTAACAAACGATCTCAGTGACGACCCCTGGAACCAAACCGCAGCCGACAACTTCGAATGGCTCCGCCGCTTCAAACGCGACGTGGGCATCATCAACGACACCTCCATCCCCGGCCTGCCGTCCACGTTGTCATGGAACATGACTCAAGGCGGATCGGGCTTTTCACCGCCGTACATCTTTCCCAACCCAGCCAAACCCATCCAAATCACCCCTCCGAATCAAAATACCACCACCACTCCCTCCAATCCAAATAGTAGTAGCAGCAACAGCAATCCCAACCTCATCCCCATCCCCCTCCGCGCCAACGCCAAACCCATCCCCGCCCGCGCCGGCACCGCCACCCGCTTCGCGCGCCGTCTGGCGCACACCGCGCGGCAGGACCCGCCGGGACAGGTGTTTTGCTCGCGTGAGCTGGAGCGGTCGCTGAGCGCGTTCGTCTCCGCGGAGGTCGCCGCCGGTCGGCCGTTCCCGAGCGCGGAACAGCTGAGGCAAAAGGCGAGGGAGGTGCTGGGCCCGGCGAAAGTGGCGGGGCTCGGGGGGTGGACGCCGGCAGAGGATGCGGAGGTGTTGGGGAGGTTTATGGAGGTGATGAGGAACAAGTTGGGCATGGGCACGAGCGGTGGTGAGGGGGTTGGGGTGAGTATGATGGGTATGGGAGTTGGGGTTTCATCTTCTTCGTCGTCTTCTTGTTATTCTTCTTCCTCGCCGGGACAGGGCAACGGAATGGGTGGGGTGTCGGCTGAGCAGATGTTGGAGTTTGATTTTAATAGCTTCGGAGGGGATTTCTTGGGGGTTGCGACGGGGGGAATGCCAATGGATTGAATCGAGAGAAGAAGAAGGATTTGGATGGAGTTGAATCATGTGGATTGGATATACTATAGCGAGAGATACCTACGTCCTGACCTGCCTATAATGGCTACATTGAGTTTTACATGAATGATAAGATCATCTTGGAGACGCCTTCATGACTCACTGGAAGCACGGGTTGCTTGGCTCACATATTCCTAAGCGGAGAAACCCAACATCTTGTTCCTCTAGCAAAAGGTTGCTAGGTGTTCGTCATCTTTCGTATACACATCATCAGTTGAGCAACCTGGAGACGGACGATAAGTATCACAACAAGTCGAACATGAATGCTAGGGACGGGAGCTTGTGCTCCATGAGCTTCTACTTCACATCCATCATATCATCACAAAGCCCAACCTTACACACATCGCTGTCTGGTATTGAGATACGTTAACAACAATTCAACCACCCTAGTAACGCCCAGTCATTTTATCCGCTAAACGCGAGATGCCGTCCGTGTAATGCACCGGCACGATAACCGCCTACAATGTAAAGTTGAAGAAAGAAAGAAGACAAAAACCATAGAGAAGTACAAGTCGAAACTACAACCAACCACCAAACATAACCAGCCCAACCCAGCCCAGGCAAACCCGAGGTGAATTCCGTTCCCATCTTGAAATAAAAAAGAGGAAGAAAACAAAGCCCATGAAACAGTTCCGCGGGGGTATCGTTATCATGCCATGCATGGAGAGATGAAAAAAGGATGAGGGAATCATGATGCAAACCGTTAGCCCGTCCCTATGCCCTGGCCGTATGCCCTGTGCCTATGTCCTGACCATATGCCGAGTCCCAATGCCTGTCCCTGATCCCGTCCGTCCGCCGGTCTGTTCGTTTCGTTCGTCGTATGCAGGAATATGTCCTGTCCCTCCCTCCTTGGCTTGTTGATTCGACTTGCCGTGACCATGACCTATGATGGCCGTCCGGTTAACCCTTCTGAGTGAAACCCATGAGAGTCCATGACTGGGAGTTCGCGACCGCGCTGGCGGCCAGTTGGAATATTTTCATCCAATACCGTCCATCCAGTCCAGTCCAGTCCAGTCCAGTTCATCCCACCCCATCCCCGACCCAACCCGCCGTCCATTGCTGTGGTATCGTCCCATCTTATCCCATCCCAGCTCATAAAACCCCAGAAAAAACGCGAACCACAAAACCCACCCAGAGGGTTTTAAGATGGTATAGCAGACCATCCCAGCCTAACAACACGACCCCCTCCCCACCCTCTGCCTCACCCTCCCCCCATCTTCCACATCCTCCGCCCCAGAAACCGGCCCTCCACTTCCTGGCGTGAAAACCGGCGAAAACCCCGCATTAAACAACCAACTCCTCCTATCTCTCCCGACCCTAAAACTCCCTCCACTCTCTATATCCCTTCCCCTAAAATAATCCCCACCGCCGCCACTGCTGCTACCACCGCCCCCGCCACCAAGATGCCCGTAATACCCGTAATACCCATCCTCCCCGCCAACCCCAGCAGCACCACCACCACTAGCCCCGATTGAATGAGAAAGATAGTCAGGACCCCCCGCCGAGGATCCCGTCGCGGCGAGCAGCGCGGCCTGCATGCGGCGGTTCTGCTCGACCAGCTTGCGCGTGACGACGCGAAACACCTCGTCCACGCCCTCGCCCGACTCGGCGGAGATTTCGTGGCACGCGTCCCAGCCCGCTTCCTGGCCCCAGAAGCCCGAGGAGCGCTTGCTGGAGGGGCTGAGGGGTTCGAATTGGCCTCCTCCTGATGTTGCTGGTGGGCAGGGGAAGGTGGTGGTGAGGAGGTTGGGGTTGGAGTGGTGCGGGGTTGGTTGGTTGTGATGATGCCTATGGTGGTCTGTGTGGTGGTGGTGATCGGAAGAGGAGCCGACGCTGACGCCAAAGTTGGAGAAGAAGCCGCCGGTGCTCGTCCTCCCCTCCGTTGCTGTGGCTGTTGTTGTAGGGGGCGGGGTCGCGCTCCGTCCAGGGGCTAAGTGCTCGGCGACATAGGCGATGCAGCGCTCGAAGGGGACCTCGCGGCGGGAGGGGTCGCGCGCGACAATGTCGGCCTTGGTGCCGACGACGTGCAGGACGATGTCGGCGGGGAGGTTCCGGCGGAGCTCGGTCAGCCAGGTGCCCATCTCGTCAAAGGACTTGGCGTCGGTGATGCTGTAGCAGAGGATGCAGGCGTTGGCGCCGCGGTAGTAGAGGCGGGAGATGGAGCGGAAGCGCTCTTGTCCGGCTGGGAGGAGGAGCATGTGATGTTAGTGGATTTGTTTGTTATTTCGGGACAAGATGGAGGAAAAGAGGAGCTGCTCAGCAACATACCGGTGTCCCAAATCTGTAACCGCACCAAAGTATCCGTGTCCGTATCAACCACGCGCTTGGTCAGAAAGCTCGCTCCGACAGTCGAGGTAATCTGCGACGGGACAAACGTGCCCTTGCAGTAGCGCATGACGAGGGAGGTTTTGCCGACGCCTTGGGCGCCGAGGACCACGATTTTGGCCTCGAGAGTCGATGACATGGTGGGCGAAGAAAGGCGATCGATCTGCTCGTTGAATGAAGCAAGCTGAGGACCGAGGGAACAAGAAAGTCGTGCGCCGCCGCTAACAAACCGAGGAACAACAACGAAAAATCGTCGAGGGGTCAGAAGCAGGAAGAGGCGGCGCGCGACGGAATGTGGCGCGGTGGGAGGAGAGCGCGCATGCGCGGGCGCAGAGTCATTCGGGAGGAAAAGGAGCGGATGGTGGGGTTGGGATTGTCAAGAGAACAAACAAGAGCTATTGTCGAGAAGGGAGATCTGGTGTCAACATCAACGGGAAAATGGCCGGGAGCTATTGTTCCGGCTGTTGTTGCTGTCGTTGGAGATGGGATTGCCGCCGAGTCGATGCGACGAAAGGTGTCCTTGGTCCTTGGGTTCGGGTATTAGTGATTATTTGGCGGGGCCGAAGTCTACCTAAATAAGGTTCATGCATCGGCAATCTTCCAGGTGAGACCTGAAACATGGGACGAGAGCAAAGGGTGCAAGGCTCCAGCCCAGGCGGTCACACTGGACACCGGAGGCACCACTCGAGGCACCCGTTGGACGACTCGCAGCGCGTGGCTTCGGGTTTACAGCGGAGCCTCGGCGCATCCGGCCCAGCTGACAGGTGCACACCGTCTGGGCACTGACGTCATGCTCAAGGGGGGGATGGACGGTGAGGTGGGAAGGGGCAACACTCCTGCAGCGGACATGTGACGGTTTGTGTGAGCCAAGATGGAATTCGCATGTTTGCTGTGGCATTGAAATAGGACATGCTATTTTGAAATTGAGTTTGTGCTTGTTGGCCCTTAGCTCTTTGCCTCTCTCCATTCCAAGGGAGTACGGAGTATAAATAGTAGGACATAAGACGGAATGCTGTGGCTATTCTCGGGGCATGGCCAGGTCCGTCAATACCCGGGCTTATGTTGGAAGAAAAAAGGGAACTCGATTCAAGACGGCAGAATCCATGAGATCAATATTGTATGTGTCCAAGTTGAATAGAATAGAAATCCTCATGAATGTACCCAAACAAAACAGAAAGCATGCTATCTACCTGAAACCAAATACCTGCATCTCCTTCTTCTACCTTCGCGTCTGTATACCCTCAGGGCTACTACAACTTCGCCCTCTCCTTCTCCGCCTTGGTCACCTCCCTCTGCGCCGGGCTCGCCAACGGCTCATAAACCGCCGCCGACAAGCTATCCACAGGCGGGGCGGAGTGACTAAACAAACTCCTAGCATCCACCAACGACGGGTTCAGCTCCTTCACCGACCTGGCTCCCAGCAACCGCATCCCCATCTCCATCTCGTCCTTAAGCAACTGCATCGCCCGCTCCACACCGGGCTGTCCATACGCCGACATGGCGTACAAAAACGGCCGTCCGATCCCCACGCCCCTCGCGCCGAGGCAGAGCGCTTTGAGGATATCCGTCGCCCTGCGCACGCCGCCGTCAATGTAAATCTCAATCTTGTCTTCGATCCCCAGCTGCCGGAGGACGGGCATGGTTTCGGCCAGCACCTCGATCGCCGACCGGGACGAGTCGAGCTGCCGGCCGCCGTGGTTGGAGAGGACCACGCCCTGCACGCCCGCCTCCACGGCACGCACGACGTCCTCGACCCGCTGCACGCCCTTGAGCACGATCGGCATCTTGGTGATGCTCTGGAACCACGGGATGTCCTTCCAGCTCAGCGCCGGGTCGATGAAGCTGCTGATGGCCCGCGCCGCGCCCTGCGACGTGTCCGTCTGCTGCCCGGCCTGCACGTTGCTCCCTTGCTCGGTGAACTTGAACCGCATGTCCTTCTCGCGTCTCCCCAGCTGCGGCGCGTCGACCGTGATGAACAGGGCTTTGCAACCCCGCTTCTCGGCGTGCTGCACGATGCGCTTGGTCACCTCGCGATCCTTGTTGACGTACAGCTGCAGCCATTGGACCTGGCCCGGCTGGGCGGCGTCGACGATGTCGTCGAAGCTGCAGGACGCGAGGGTGGGGATCATTTGGATGACGTTGTGGGTGTGGGACGCGCGGGTTAGGACAACTTCGCCCTCCGGATGGCCGAGCTTGCCGAGGGCGGTGGCGGTGACGTAGAAGGGGATGGAGCAGGGCGTGCCGAGCATGGTGGTGGTCATGTCGACGTGTTCGACATCGATGAGGACGCGTGGGCGGAACCAGATGCGGTGGAAGGCCGTGTGGTTCTCGCGGAGAGTCTGAGAGGGAGAAAATGTCAGTCAACAGGCAGGTAATGGAAGTTGAAGAGATACCATCGGGGACTGACAATCTCGTCATCCGCCGCGCTCGAGTAGTAACCCCAAGCGGTCTTCTTCATGACGCGCTTGGCAACGGCTTCGAAGTCGAGGAGGTTGTAGCATTGCTCGAGCGGGGGCATGTTTTTGATGCGCAGCTGGCGCTCTTTCTCCTCAGGTGACTCGGCCGCCTTTTCGATCCGGACAGTGCTCATGTCCACGGGGCCTTTGTGCTTGTCCTTGGGCAGGTACTTTTCCAGGGTATCTGGGGGATGGATGGGGTCGAATTCCTCGGTGGCATCCTTGCCGGCATACTTGAGGATGATCTTTGTTCCTCCGGGGTGTTCTGACCAGAGTTAGTTTTCCAGGATGTTGATTTTACTGAAGTTCACCTATGTTCACACATACCAGGCAAGAACTCTGTGACATCGTAGGCTTTGCCCTGTGAAAGCGGTGAGTGGACCGAGGTTGGACTTCGTAGTGAAAAGGCGGGAAACGTACGTGTACAATGACCCAGCAGTCATCGGGCTTGTTGTGTTTGGCAACCTCAGCGCCCGTGAGAAGCACCATTTTGTTCAATTGGATTTGTGAGGATGATGATGAGATGTTGACGTTGGTTTGGGGTATACAGAGTAGTGTCCCTTCTGCCTCGGATGTGGACAAGGAAGAATGGAGACCGAAGCGGAGAAGAATGGAACAGTCTCAATTGAGCTTGAAGGGGGTTAAAAAACAGGGAATAAGAACTGTCAGAGTCAATAATTAATCACTCAAAAACTCAGACCAGATGTTCACATGAAGTTGGAATTTTTGTTGGTGAGGTGAGGTGAAGGGGCCGGTTGTCGGAATGGCCGGGATCAGGTCACGGAATCCGTTCGTGGTGTTTGGCGGATGAGATCCCCCACGGGCTCCAAGATTCCAGCTTGGCGCAACAATCATGAACTGTGGCAGGCAAAGAGGCTGCTGTGCCAGCCGCTGCGGGGGGATGCGCGGGTAAGGCGCCGCAGCAGGGGTTCAAGGTCCCGCAGTGGCGTCATCTCTGGCCCGAGAGATCGGATGAGGACCTTTGACTTGGCGACTGTTTTTGAGCTTGACATTCAAATGTGTCACGGTGGAATGGTCAACTTGAAGTAACTGAATGGCATGAAAAAACACAGCCCGTGATTTACTGGCCTGGAAATCACCACGTTTTGTGTTTTCTAATGGGACTCGGCATGTTGCATGTTGATACCTGAAGAACTCAGTACCCAAAGGGGCAGAGCGCCAGGTAAGGTAGACTGGAACTTGTACATACTTATAAGTGAAGTGGTCCGCCTACCCGAGGCAGACCCTTCCTATATGCGAACCTGTTCCATGCTTCATCTCTGTGCCAGGCCATCAAGAACACCATCAGGATATACAGAGTATGCACAAGCAGGACCATCGCTGTGAGGTCTGCCTGAAGGAAGTCGGACAGCATCTCCAGGTTTGGTCCGCTATCAGTACAGGTTTCCCCTCCGCCTTCCAACCAATGAAATTGAAGCCCGGCTAGCTCAGCTGGTTAGAGCGTCGTACTAATATTTCCTGCAGAGGAAATATCAAGTAATGCGAAGGTCAACAGTTCAATCCTGTTGCTGGGCAATTTCTTTTGCATTTTCTTTTTCACTTTCATTTTCTCCTCCATTTCCCCGTTTTGTTGGCTGCTATTGCTAGATACCAGGTCAGAGTTTCCGGCCATTTGACTTATAAGTCCACACCGAAACCATCCAGTCGGACAAGCATCTTGTTTCTTTTCCTCCGTTCCATAGGCACTACCCAGTCAGTACTCCGCAAAGTATCTTGGTGGTGGTTGACGGAATATCCCGTCATCGGGCTCTGATCCACGGTAACACAAGCCCGATGGTGCCTTGGCTTCAGCTGAACTGGTTCCCCTCCCCCTGCAAAGTGACATTGGCTGGCAGTGGAGTGACGTCGTTGGGCCATCTTCCTTTCATTTAACTGCCCCTCTCAACACCACAAACCCAACCTGCCAGGAACATCACGGCAAACTCTACTCTGGCTGATTGTGGTTCATTTGGAGCTTTAGAAAAGAGCCCAAGAATCAATCACCATGGCCGAACCCACGGCCTCAGAGAGCGAGAAACGTCCTCGCTCCAACTTTGAGTACGGCCACTTGGGTTCTCTACCTGACCCCTCAGCTAGGCTGGTAGCTAACCATATTACCTCCTTCCAGCGTTGACTATGTAATTCACTTCGTCGTCCCTCCGAAGGGTATGTCCATCCCCCCTTCTAATGCCAACCCTCTTTCCTACCCAACTAACCCCTTCTGTCCTCCCTGCAGAACCCCCCGCCGAAGCCGAAGCCGCCTTCACCCTCCTCATCACCACCCTCACCCAAGCCGGCTTCACCACCGAGGTCCGCCCGGGCCGCACCCCTTCCTCCCTGCTCATCTTCACCCGCTTCGCCTCCACCCGCGTCCTGCACTCCCTCGTCTACCGCGCCCGCGTCCAGGACTGGCTGTACGGCGTGCGCATCGCCGCGCCTCCGGCCCCGTCCCGCGACGGTGGAGATCCCGCCTTCTTGGACAGGTACTTCGCCGAGGAAGAGCCCGTGACCGAGGCGGAGCGGCTGCGGCTGGCGTACTGGCTGATCACGGCCCCAAAGAACGAGGGCGGCGCCGGGGTGGTTAAGGGCGAAGGGCTGGCGGGACGGTACGTCAAGGGGATTTTCCCGCTGCATGATGGCGAGTTTAACAAGCGGTGGATTGCCGAGTGGGGGAGGAAGTATTTCCTGGAGGACGGGGATATCGATGCCATTCGCGATCGGTTTGGGGAGCAGGTGGCGTTTTATTTTGCCTTCCTCCGGTCGTATTTTGCTTTCCTACTCTTCCCCGCGGCGTTTGGGTTCGGAGCATGGTTGCTGCTGGGGCCGTACTCGTGGGTGTACGCCCTCGTCAATGGCCTGTGGGCGGTGGTGTTTTTTGAGCATTGGAAGATGAAGGAGGTGGATTTGGCAGTCCAATGGGGGGTAAGAGGGGTGAGCAGGATCCAGAGGCCGAGGGCCGAGTTTAAGTTTGAGAGGGAGGCCGTGGATCCTGTGACTGGCGAGGTGGTGAAGGTCTTTTCGCCGTATAAGCGGCTGGCGAGGCAGATGTTGCAGGTGCCGTTTGCTGCGGCATGCGTGGCCGCGTTGGGAGGGCTGATTGCAAGCTGCTTTGCGATCGAGATCTTCATTACGGAGGTTTATAACGGCCCGTTCAAGCAGTACCTGGTAAGTGTTGGTTAGAAGCTTGAGGGGAATAGGTTGCAAGATGCTGACCACGGTGATAGACTTTCCTGCCCACCATCCTCCTGACCATTTTCAATCCAACGCTCACCACCATACTCACCCGCTTGGCTGAGAAGCTTACCGAGTTCGAAAACTACGAGACCCATGACGGTAGGCATCCTCATCAGGTCAAACCGCCAACGCTGCAACGTTGCTGACAATGCCATCCACAGAACACACGGCCTCGTTCGTGCAAAAGATCTTCGTTATCAACTTCATCACCTCCTACCTGGGCATCTTCCTGACGGCTTTCGTCTACGTGCCCTTCGCCAAGATCCTGGTGCCGTACCTGGACGTCTTCCAGCTGACAACCCAGTTCTTCACTACTTCCGCTGGTGGCGACGGCGACGAAAAGCCGGTCACTCCCTTAACCCAAAACTGGCAACTCAACCCGGACCGCCTCACCAAGCAAGTCATCTACTTCACCGTCACGGCCCAAATCGTCAACTTCGCCATCGAGGTGATCGTGCCCTATGTCAAGCGCAAACTCTTCAGCACCGTCGCCAAGGTCCAGTCCGAGCTCGCCTCCCCGTCCTCCCCCAAACGCGCCGCCAAAGACCACCCGGACGAAGCCGCCTTCCTCAAGCGCGTCCGCACCCAGGCCGACCTCGAAGAGTATGACGTCACCATCGACTACCGCGAGATGGTGATCCAGTTCGGCTACCTCTCCCTCTTCAGCGTCGTCTGGCCCTTGACCGCCTGCTCTTTCCTCATCAACAACTGGGTCGAAGCCCGCTCCGACGCCGTCAAGATCGCCACCAACTGCCAGCGCCCCATCCCCTGGCGCGCCGACTCCATCGGGCCCTGGCTCAACGCACTGGGATTCTTGTCGTGGCTCGGCAGCATCACCTCCGCCGCGTTGGTCTACCTCTTCCGCGCCGCCGGCCGGGAAGGAGACATACTCTCCTCGGCCCAAGGCTGGGCGTTGTTGTTGTCCATCCTGTTTTCCGAGCATCTGTACCTCGCCATCCAGCTCGTCGTGCGCGGGCTGGTCAAGAGGCTCGATTCGCCCGGCCTGCAGAAGGAGAAGGCCGAGCGGTTTGCCATGCGCAAGCAGATGCTGGAGCGCATGGCCACCGCGGCCGGCGGGGACCCGTTGTTTAGCGGGAGGAGCGAGAAGGTTGCCGAGGAGCAGCTGGAGGAGGAGGTTGCCGAGGTGGCGTTTTGGACGAGGCAAAGGGGTGTCGAGGACACGATCAACGTGGGGAGGACGCTGATTGCTGAGGTGAGTTCTTTTCCACAGTGAATGTGATGATGTTGTGTGTTTGTGAGGGGATGAACACTGATTATCGGTGGGCAGACGGCTAAGAACAAGACAACGAAGAAGTAATCTCAATACCGTAGACGATAGCTGAAAGTTGAATGGGGCGGAAGAGAGTTTCCTTGGTGTTTTGGTTGTCGTTGATGGAGTGGCTATCTCTTTACCTGCGGTTGAAGATATTTTCATCTCCAGGGGTTCGACGTGTCTTGTCAGCTCCTTTCTGTGGAGATGCGATATGCAAGCATATGTGGAATCTACGTATGTTAGAGATCAGATGTCTCATGGGAACTCATTCTCTGAAACCACCTCTCCGAGGATATCTCGGTGCGTCTTGTCGTCAGTTTGCAACATTATCACCACTCAACAACCTAGCATCAATCTCTCCAACAAGAACACGTCCTCTTGAGGCAGGGCAGTAGTCCTTAAGTTTAGTTCAGCCGAAGCAACAACTCTTGTTTGTTACTTTCTACCCACCCCCTATCCCCGTCCAGCTTCTCCGTCCACAATATCAAGAGATGCTGAAGAACATACCTACCCATCCCCATCAAAAGATGTCTGCCCATTGTTGCCGCCACCCTCTTTCATTGCGCCGGTGCGCCACTGCTCTTCCGAGGTATCTGAAATAAACCAGCTCGAGCAAATAAGTTGGAAAGAGAAAGAATAATAACACGGAAGAAGAGTAATAAAAATGCCTAATAACGTTCCCCTGAGAAACACCGAAAAATATCGTATTGCACCAGCTGTACCCATCCCTCCATCCCATCCATGTTTTCGCCGTTGATGACAACTGTTGTAGTCCGGAGTAATATGTTAAGCAAAGGACCAAAAGCCAGCCTGCCAGCCCTTCTTCCCGTGTAAATAATCCACCTGCCCCATCCATCCCATGCGAATATGCGCCTCTCCGCCAGCCGAAGAGAAGAATAAATAGGAATGAAAGTGAAAGAACCGAGAAAAACTCTACCGCCTCCCCGTACTCCCATCATAAATACCGAAAGAATAAAAATAAGTATCTTGCAAGAACGAACCACCAAACGAAGCGAAAAAGCAACCCTTCCTAACACGCCATACCCATGCCTGTCATCCATCATCATCAAAACCAATCCTCATCAAACGCCCCACTCGCATCCTGCACCGCCCCGACCAATCCTGACTGGCCGACTCCATACCCCGAAGGAGCCGCCGGCGCCGGCGCAGGAGCAAACTGAGCGTTGGCATGAGCGTGAGACTGGGCCTGTTGAGCCTGCCTCTCAACGCTCTGCTTCCTCGGCCTGCCCCGCTTCCTGGGCGGCTGGGATCCCGAACGGGCCTGTTTCTTCTTCGGGCCGCCGATGGCACCACCGCCCGTTGCTTTGCGCTTCCTCCCGCGACCCGTCGACGATGGTGTTCCCAGGGGCGCATCGAACTCGCCATCCTCGCCGCCGCTACCGTCCTCAAACTCGTCTTCACCACCATCCATGTCCATTTCCTCATCACCATCCTCCTCGTTCAGCACCAAAAACTCCTTGTCCACGTTCATCAGCTCCACAAACGCCTTGCATGTAGCCATCATACGCGACCGGTCAGTCAGGGATTCCATAATGTTGGAAATCTCTTCCCAGACCTTGTCGCCCGTGATGCCCTGGACCTTGACGGGGGGCTTGCTGAGGTCTTTGGATTGGAGCTTAACTTTGGCGCCGGGCTCGGAGGCGGTGCCCCGGCGGGTCGTACCCAGACCGTAAAGCCGCCGGAGGTAGGTGCGGACTTCCCAGATGGCGAGGAGGATCATGGACCCGGCTGTGAGCTGGCGCAAGCGGTTGAAGTCGACTGGGGGATCGGGTTGCCGGTTTGGGCCAGCTTCGAGTTGATGAGCCTGGCCTTCCGCGGCAAGCTGCTGGGACGGTGTCGGTTCATCCAAGACGTCAACGCGAAGCTGGAATACCTCGGATTCGATGGCCTGCGCGACGTTGGCTCCAGTCGACGTCACCAGTTTCTCGATGGCCGAGACGATGCAGTGGACCTCGCCGACCGTGATGTACTCGAAGAAGGCAAGGTTCTCAATGATGAAGCGCGAATACTGAACGTGCGGCGGAATCGTCTCGGAGGTATCAAGCTTGGAGATGTCAAAATCCACCTGCCCACAGAACTTCTCAAGGAACTTCTGACGATTCTTGGACTTGCTGATCTTGAGAACCTCCATGAGCAGATGCATTTTGGGCGTGAATGGGTTGGCTGTAGCGCCGCGAGGATCCTTGACGATGTCGCGCTGATACGCAAACGCTGACTGGATCGCCTTGACATACTCGCGTTCGACAACCGTCTCGTGCTTGGTGTGAAGCGCCTTGTGCTCGAGGAACGCTAGCTCCGAGATGCGCGGATTTGTCGACGTCTCGAGGGTGATGAAGGTCACACCCGTCTCTTTGGGATGCACTAGACCCTGCCGGTTGATACTGGCGAGCACCTCGACGGCGAGGAAAGCATGCTCATCCTGTGTCGATGTGGCAATGCGCGTAATCTCGCGGAGGAACCGGTGCGTCGTGGCGCTCGCAACATCGTCGTAATTCGTCCCACCGATCACTGTCAACTCGCGCTTCTTCTCAGACTTAGCCCCATTGACGGCTGGAGCCTCGGAGGACTCTTCAGAACGTTTCTCTTCAGTAAAGAGGAACTCCCGGAGCGACCTCAGGACCATCGTCTCGAGCACCGGAATTTGGTCGTCAAACACCTGCTGAAACGTCGTGTAGACGTTTGCCGCCACATAATTCCTTGGAGACGCCTGGCAGACAAGACCGACAGAATCGAGAGCTGCTTTACGGATCTCAAGCGGTTGTGATGGCGCTGCGAAGGGCACCACGACGTCAACCATCAGCTTTGACACCGTCTCGCCGCTCCACTTGGGGAACGCCTTCTTGAACATCTCCAAATGGCTGTCCAGATTGCAGTGCTTCCCGGCCATGCCCACGATGAGCGAGTACCGATCAAACTGCCGGACCTTGAGCTGGTCAAGGGGTTCCCTCTGGCTCAGGGCGCGCAGCTTCTGGATACCCTGCAAGCTCGACAATACCAGTCGCGCAAGATGCTCCGATGTCCCTAGCAATGTGCTGATGATCCACAGGCACGCCATGACATCATCCAGCAGCGCACGCGTCACCTTGGATACGACCGGCATCAGCTCCTTGCGAACATCCGCCAGAAAATGAGCCTGAGCGCTCGAGAGCTGCGGGAGTACCCGACGATAGATGACCACCACAGCTCTGGAGACGGCCAGATCATCGCTGCTGCTGATCCCCGTGATGTGAGACTTGAGGAGCCGGAGCTGCTCAAAGGTAAACAAGCTCGCATCGGCCTTGGCGAAGATCATCAGGACTTGCAAGGCGTCCCGGCCGGTGGGAGCAGACGGGTCACCGCCAGAATCGCCGTTGTTGACCAGGTCGAACATGCTCGCTACCAGCTTGGAGCACACCTCCTTGGATGCTTGTGCCGACTTGGAAGTGGGCGCCAACAGGGTCTGCAGAACCTTGTCGAGGACATTAACCACGCCGCCTCGCTTGACAGTGCTGACCATCAACGAGACGTGCTCCGACAAGGAGATTTGCCCAGCAGCAGAATTCTCGAGCCCGTGGAACGGAGCGAACCATATCTCTTCGATGACCTGACGGGCAAGGTCTCGCACGCTTTCTTCTGGATCCTGAACGCGGTGCAGCAAGCCATTCGCGATGGCGCTCCGGAGGGCCCGGTTGTTGTTGCGGAGGTAGATGTCCTTTGCCAGTTTCATGGCACGCTTGCGAACGCCCGGGCCGGCATCGGCAAACCGGTCAATGACGGTCTCTGTCATCTTTTCTTCGAGCGCGGGCCGCATGCTGATGCACTTGCCAATCAGGCCCAAGGCCGAGTCTCGAACCTGCGTGGACGAGTCATTGGAGCAGCGGAGAATCAGCTGAACCACGACGGAATCACCGTCCAGGATGGAAGGGTCCGTCTCCAAGACCTGGTTGATACTCTTCAAACTCTTGCTCCTCACTGTCGGCTGGTCGCTAGCCATCGAGTTCAGGAGGATGTTGAGGATCCCGCTAAAGGCCTCGCAGAGGGGTGACCGCAGCAGGATGATAGAGTACGACAGCCTGGCCTGGATTTGGCTGACGTCTTTGAACGAATATTCGCTCGACAGCCAGCGGGGATCGCGAATCGTCTCGCGGAGGCGGTAGGCCAGGCGGCCCAGTTCTTGGTCTCGCTCGCGGGAATCGTCTTCGAATGAATCGTAGCAGACGCAGGTTTTCGAACCCCAGTCGGCCACGATGAATGAGATGGCACTTGCCAAGTGGGGGTCCTGAGAGAAGCGGCTGTCCAGATACTCGAGCGTCAAGCGATACGGGCCTGTCCACGAAATCATATGTTCGGGACGGGCCTTGAGCTCCAGCGCCGAAGCTGCCAATTCTGACAAGAACGTTCCCAGCTCGTCCGAGTCCAGGGAACCGGCGACCTTGCGGACATGGCCACGGAGCTTGGATATCGCCGCACCCATGATGCCCAGGAGCTCCAAAGCCATGTTCTTGGCCGGGACGCCCGATTTGTCGCTCTCGACAAGGTTGACCATCATGACCATGAGTAGTCGAAGAAGCAGCTCAGCGGCGGGCCAATCAGGATTATCAAGGCACGTGGTAAAATCCTCGACGAACAGATCGAGGAGGTTTCGGTACGGTGCGTCGCCTGATTTGGTCGACCTAAGCGCACGGTTCACAATGAACTTGACGACATACGTCGCATTTGCCTTGGATGTCTCCAGCAGGGGCGGCGCAAGACTGTCGAGCTCCTGGATCGCAGTCGAGTGCTGAACAGCTGCGTGCTGTTCATCCTGAATCATGAATGACTCGGGCCCTGCATCCTGTCCCTCACCGTTCGTGCCATCATCACCGACAATGGAAGCCTTCTTGCTCTTCCTCGAATCGACCTTGCCGGCACTGGTCTGGATGAGACGCATAATGAGAGCCGAAACGGGTTGGATGCTGCTACCATCCACCAGCTTGAACGTCCTCGCGCGTCTTCCAAGAGGTAATTTCTCCAGTGAAGTCAAGATCTCGTCGAAGATGCCCTGGCGCTGCGCCGGATTCAACACAAAGATATGCGAGAGCATGTCCATGGCGACCAAACGAAGCCCGTCAACCTTTTGTGTGTCGATGACCGAGTCTTTCTCCGCGTTGGCCGTCTCCATGAAGATCAAGCGGGAAGCCGCAAACTCCAGGGTGTTGGTGACGGTGTCGGACGTATCAACCTTGGAGATCAAGGCCGACATAAGCGAAAGGAGCTTCTGACAGTCAGTGAAGAGCGAGCCCATCTTCTTCTTGTTTGAGGCGATGGCGCGGAAGAGATCTGCCGTCTGTTGCGTGCTCCTGAGCTCGACGATGGGAATTACAACGCCATCAATGAGCTTCTTGCAGAGGTCAAGACAGTGCCCAATAACGTCCTCTGGGTAAACCTGCTTCTCCTCGCGCTCGCCGCACATCATGCGCAGGCAAGTACGGGCCGCGCGCATGGAAATCTCGAGAGACGGAAGCTGCTGCATCCACTGGTCAAAGTCCGCCGGGCTCCACGACTCGTCAATCTTGATGTCCAGGGAGTCGATCTGCTTAAGAGCCGGCTCTGAGAGGTGAAACAGGCGCTGAAGGTGGTCGAGAGGCACCCGTTTGTAGCAGTTCAGATTGATCGTCTTCGCCAACAGGGTCTGTGCCTTGGCCTGGGCTGCGGCCGTCAGTGTCACCTCGTTCTCGCCAACCATCGTGACCATCTCATCGCTGGTACGCTGATTCATGGCATAGTCCTCCGCCTGGAAGGCGTTATGCAAGAAGATGCGCAGGTCGTTGAGAGCAGCCTCGGCCCTCTGCCGCATGTCCAGGCTGTAGATGTCATCGCCGTCGAGATCATCCTGCTTCCGTCTCTTCGCCGACAGATCCTCCAACGTATCCGGCTCGTCCGGAACCACCACGTACTCCTCCTTGTTGATCTTTTGAGCAGGGAGTTCGATGGCGATTGCTGGCTTCTGATATTCCGACGGCGCCTGCGGCATTCCGGTAGCTGGGACCTTCTGAGCAGGCGTCGGTCCATCGCTGTCGGCTGGCGCAAGACGAAGAGCTTGTCCATGGGATTGGGATTGAGGAACAGAAGCCCCAGGACGAGGTGCGATAGGGACGCTCGCAGCCCCCTGAGGTGCTGCCGACTTGTTCGCAGAGGCGGCAGCAGCTGCTGCGGCAGCTTCAAGTTGGCTCTTAGTCGGGAGCAGAATCTCGAGTCTCGCTTTCGGGGACGCCTGGGGCTTGCGCTCAGTCACGGGTTTGGGAGCTTCTTGTTTCGGAGGCTCCTGCCTAGGGGGTGCGGGCGTCGGCAAAGGAACGGGTTTGTACTCGGGGGGGCTCTGCTTTATCGGGAGTGGAGTCTTCTGCGCCTTGACTTCCTCGGCGGGCTGCAACCTCGGGGTTTCGGGAGTCGGAAGCCGGAACGGGATTGAGACGTGGTCGAAGACCATCTTGGAAAACGGCGAGAGGCCGGCGGCAAGCGAAGGCCTCGATGGGGTCTCCGGGGTGCCCGCCGCCATCTTGGGCCCAGTTTTGAACTTGCTATTGTTTGGTCAGCGGGAGTCTCGTTCAGGTCACAGCGACAACGTACTACTGGGGAAGGTTCCCGCGCTCTAGTAAATGCTGGACCTGGCTGACGGCTTGTTGAAGGCGTCGAGACTGCGCATTTGGATTTGACGCTTCTTGGTTTAGTAATGCGAAGTCGTGGTTTGGGACGAGGTCGGTCAGTGGCCGCGCGGGAGAAGCTGAGCCTATTGATGGTGGGAGAAGAATATCTGTTGGAAAGAAGGTTAGGTGAATGTTGTTGGTTTTGGGACAAAGAAAGAAGTCGGGTTCGAAAAAGATGGGATGAATAGAAATGTACCGGAGTCAAAGGGCGCAATGGACGAGAAAGGCGTGTATGGGAGAGCCTCGTAGAGATTGAATGGCCGCGAAAAGTGCATTGGGGTAGAGCTCGTTGTTGCAGGCCTCGGGGCCTGCGAGGCCTGCGAGGCAGGCGGGACGCCGTGGGAAGGAGGGCCATTGTAATTGTGTGGCCCTGAATTCGCCATTGTGAAGAGAGATGAATCACGGTTGATGGCGGGACATGGTTGGGTTCCAGTCTGACGAGTCCTGGCCTTGACTCTGTTGGGTTCGACACGACTTGACGATGGACAGACAGGGACGCAGGAAGAGGACGGCACTTGGACAATGGCGAGGGAACCGGGAAATGTCCGTTGATCAATGAATCGCCATTCGATTGGATTGACTATTAACAAGTCTCGTTTGTGGAACTCGAAGACACGTCGGGGTATTCGGGGAGGGCGTGTGTCTGTCGATGTCTGTCTCGTCTTCCGTGTTTGCCGTAGCGTGTCGATGGCAGATGTTGGATGGAAGATGGAGCTTGCCGCATCTCTGGGTCGAGAAGCGACCGAACGGACACAGATGGACCCACTTCCCCTTCAGCCTTGCACGCCAAGAAGCCAACCCGTTTCCGGACATGTGCCTTCCCCAAGATTGGCCTGTGCGCTAGCGTCAAGGTGGGTCCTTCCCAAACTGTCCTGTCTCCACTAAAATTTCCAGAGAAGACTCGGAACGACGGCAAGAACTGTGAAGGTTCATCAGTCTTCTCAGACACTTCTCAGAGTTTGAAGCGCTCACTTACACACCTCACTTGCACACGGCACAATGGCGGCGATCGGCTCTCTCATTTTCTGCACAGATTGCGGCAATCTTCTGCCACCATCCAAGGGCAGCGAGAAGAATATTCTTCACTGTGACTGCTGCGGAGCCGAGAATAGAGGTAAGTGTGAAATTGGCAAACAACCTGAGGCGGAATGCATGAGAGGGCGAATTCCTGACTGGATGTACTGTAGATCACCCATGGAGGACGGTGACCACCAGGACAAAGCCGTCCGACTTTCCGTCAGCCCTTCGCCAGAAACTCTCCATCGTTCAAACGGTCGAGAGGCATAAGCTGCAGACCCAGAGAATCGATGCCAACACAGAATGCCCCAAGTGCAACAAGATGGGTGTCCGTTACTCTGAGGTTCAGCAAAGAAGCGCTGATGAAGGTTCAACAATCATTTACAATTGCGACTGCGGCTATAAGTGAGTCAAATCATCGTTGTCATCTGATCTCTTTCATTCCTTGCTAACCGCCCTCCCAGGTGGACTCTGAACAACTGAGGCGTCAAGCCTCTCAAAACCAAACAAACATATGAAAACAGAAAATTGCGATACCCCGATGCGGACTGTGAATCCCTCTTTCATCCTACCATGACGGTCTAATGTTTCCGTTTATTTTGAATCCCCAAACGCCAACTCTCAAATCCGTCAAGCCGTGCCAGCAACCTCTGGGATGAGAGCATACTCCGTCTGATTGCTCTTCTCGTACTCGGCCATATCCAGCGCCACGATAACGCTCTCACGCACGACCTGTTCCTTATCGTTCAAGAACTTGCGCAGGATCTCCTCCACACCCTCCTCATCACCGAGGCTTCCCAGCGCCTCAGCGGCCTCATGCCGCACCATGCTCGCCTCGTCAGGGTTGCTCAGGGCTTCGGTGAGCGCGGGGATCGAGGCGGGGTGTGCAAGTTGGCCGAAGACAAAGGCGATCTCATGACGGAATAGCGCCGACTTGTCCTTGAGACCCTTGGCGAGGGCGTGAATGGCGGGCACGGCGGTCGGAAGGTCGGGTGGAGAGGCCAGGTCGCGCAGGGCAAACATGGCGCGGTACCGCTTGAACAGCGGCAGGCTGGTGTCCATGAGAGTCTTGCCAAGTTCTTCGACCGAGGGCTCTTCTTGGCCTTGGGGCATCGGCGGGGCGGGGTCGATGGAAGCGAAATCGCTGAAGGGAAAAGAATTAGTTAGCATCACAGAATAGAAATTGATGTTCAGGCACAAAGAACATACCTCTGTCTCAACTTCTCAGCCCTCCTCTCCTCGCCATTCTCCCACTCAATCCGATCAATCGCAATCTCGCACGTCTCCTTCACCACCGTCTCCTCACCCTCGCGATCCCTAAATCTCCTCAGCACCTCCAGCGACTTGGCATCGCCCAACGCCCCCAGCGCCTCGGCCGCCTCGTGCCGGCACATGGCGTCCTCCTGAACATCTTCCAGCACCTTGGTCAGGTATGGGATGGACGCGCCGTTGCGGGTTTGGCCCAAGCAGTAGGCCAGCTCGTGCTTGAGCAGCGCCGACGGTGAGGTGAAGCCGGCCGCGATGGCGTCGATGGCGGCCAGCGACTCGGAGGAGTCGGGCGGGTTGGTTTTGGCGAGGTGCTTGAGCGAAAAGAGAGCCCGGAAGCGGACCGGGAGAGGGGTGGCTTCCGAGGTGAGGGATTGTCGCAGGGAGGCTATCGTTGCGAGGGTGGTGGGGTTGGAGGCTGTCATTTTTTCTGATTTCTGTTCGTCTTTCCGGGTACTGCGGTTTTTAAGGTGATCCTTGGGTGATTGAAGTGTCAGGTTGCGGGTTTGTTGGTTGGAGTTGGGAAGTAAAAGAAAGTGTTGTGTCGCCTAGGGGATGGCAAAGGCGAGAGCTGCGCGGCGCCCGTCGCAGGTCGTTCGACTCCGGCTTGGGAAACGCGGGGCGGTCCAAAATTTTGGAGGGGTACCTGCATGTGATAACGATAAGACTGTGGTCGGATCTAACCCTAACCCTCCTACTAAACGCAACAGAGCGTCTGGCTGTTAATCAGGAGGTTGATGTTCGAGCCTTTCTAAGTGAGTCTCCTGAGGTTCATTTAACAGAGAGCCATCACCAACACCATCACAACATCGTCAGGATGGTTGGACACGGGCCGAGAGGTCTACTCGTACAAGTTGAATTCGGGTTTAATGCACATATTCTTACCGTCCTCTCGACAGATTAATCTTCTTCCCCACACACTCCCAACAGCTCGAACACGTTATTGACTCTTCCAGATGGTGACCTCACCTTGGCCTGATTCCCTTCCTCTGGCGACGGCGGAGGTTTCCTCTTCTTAGGTGTCCCATTGGTTCCCTTCTTCGGCTTCCCAAGGGCCGTTATGAGAGGCAGAATGCCCTCATCCTCCTCAAACAGCCCCGCCAAACACTCGAGACTCGCCGGCTCAAGCACTCCTTGGAGCATCTGTTCGAGCGTAGACGGCGTCGGAAACTGGGCGAGAGAGGGTATCCGTGACACCCACTCAGCCAGGCGGGAAGCCATAGATGACTCGGAGCCCGGAGCGTGTTTGGATGCAAACTCGAGTACCTGTCTCAGCATCCTCAGCGAGTAGTATGTCGCCTGGACCTCCGCAAGAAGGTGAAGAAACTCCCAAGATCCCGTGTCCAGCGCTCCTTTGGCGAGCTGGCCGAGCACCTCAAGACTGAGTGGCGTCCCTTTCCCACGTTCCGATACCATGAGAATGTCCTGGTAGACAGCCAGCATAACCCACACCAGCTCCTTGTTTTCCATCACCATCTCAAAGTCTGACAAGATAGCCAGCAAGCCCTCAGCAAGCTCCTCAGCCTCTCCAGGTGCTGGTACCTCAACCCTTAGCCCAGACGACTTGGATTGCAGTTTCCGCATCTCAAACACATGCTCCAATCCCTTCTCACCCCTGACGGACCTCAAGACAGCATATGCCAACTGTCGCACCAGTGTGCTGGCCTGCCATGCGCTGGTGCGGACTGGACAGTCAAGGAGAAAAGGGAGGTACATCGTCACCTCCCCGTCCTCAAGATCCTCGCTCCCGCCATCATCATCATCATCAACAGCAGCCTCCTTCCGAGTCATGGCCTGAAAAACAAGCTCCGAAACCCTCGGGTCCAGCCCCGCCATCTGGCCCTCCAACTCCCTCACCACCTCGGGCGCAAGATACTGCTCCATGAACTCCATGTACTCCTGCTCTTCCAGATCATCCCATGCCTTTCTCCGCACTTTCTCAGCAGCTTGCATCACAGTCAGGTATTGGTCCATGCTGAATTCGAACGCCAACCTGGAAAAAATGCCCTTTTCAGCTTTCATGCCCAGGCGTCGACAAATCTCCTCAGGCTTGTACACGGGCGCGAAAACGCGATTGTTGGTGGAGTCAAGCTCGATGTCGGGTAGGAAGACCACGCTTGCGCTCGTGTCGGTATCGCCAATGGTCAGGTCGTAAACCAACAAGTCCGAATCTGAAGTGAAAATCGTCCCGCCATGCTCGCGCACATGCTTGGCGCAGAAACCGTCCGCCTCCCCGGGGACGAGGTGGACAACATGTCCATGGCGAGGGCTAGAGCGTAAGGCGTCGATGATGGCTGGTACAAGAAATGCGGGGGGTGGTGGAGGTCGGGGCTTGTTATGTCCCCCAAGGCTAGTGGCGGCATGGAGGGATGTGGTTGGGAAGAGGTCGACGACTGGGGTGGTATTATTGTCGTGCTTTGAACGCAAGAACCCGGATGAGTAGACCGAATGGAACTTGATCAGGTCGCTGGAGGATTTGATCAACCGCTGGATGCGCTCGCGGCGCTTGCTGGTGGGGAGGTAGCTGTCAAAGTAAATAGCAGAGCTTGAGGGGGCGTTAGATCAAGTTGGGGTCAGTCAGTGTGGGTTGGTGCGTACACAGAGAGGCCGCATTCCTGGATGCGGTCGAGCCACGCGACCGCCGTAGCTCCGAGGAAGTCGTATGATGGCTGCTTCAGAGGGTTGTTGGAGCCTTTGCCAATCGCCCTCAAGCAGAGACTGAAGATGTGGTAGGCAAGGGCCGGGCCGTCAACGACGACATCACCAGGCTCGAGAGGCATGCGCTCGGCATACCGCTCAAGGTGCCGCTTTAACTGGGGGATGCCCATTGTAGCAGTGGTGCTAGAGAACCGGTGCAAGTGTTGGGGCTGGGTCGGTGAGGTTTATCTGTGCCCATCCATCAGCAGTTGGAAGTGGAACGGGGATTACAAGGTCAGAGAGAATAAATGAATCATACTTGAGGTGTTTAGGGCACCACTTCTCGCGGGCAGGCCTCCCACAAATTGTCTTGTTGTGACTTTCAAGACTGATGTGGGAGTTTGTGCTGTGTTTGAGTTTTGGGAAGATGGCAAACTGCCCCAATCCAGCAGAAACGGTTGCGGTTTGGTAAAATCCGCCACAACATGCCCCACGATGCATCTTCATGACCGACACCCGACGTCAACCTGTCAACCTGAACCACATATCGTCTTAAAACCGAGTTGCGAGTCTGCTAGAAAGAGGTTCTTTGCTTCAGGCATTTTATTTATTCGACAAATCTAACTGGTTGCCCATCTCCTGGGTAGGTACCGGAGCCATGAAGCTGTCACATGGACTTACAGGACAGGCAAACCTCCGACGTGGTATATCTGGACTGTCCGTCTGGGCTTCGTCATTGTGCTTTCCTGAGGTTTCGTGGCTACACAAATGCTCCATGTTTGGCCTTAGTCTTCATTAACCAGCTCCCCCGTCTCTTGGGAAGTTTGTGTTTCTTTAGTTCATCGCTGAGATTACAAGCGACCTTACCCCATCTCCTTGATGACATTTCCCAAATTTTCAGGACACACCACAGACCACGGAGTGGATTAGTTTTAGTACATACCTCCAATGCAGGTGCACGTCTCCAAGTGGGATCTCCATCCCAAGTCTCCGGGGTCCAACATCCCGTGACGTTCCAGAAACAGGAAGCCACAATTCCTTCGCTTTTAGTGATGTTCGCAAGAGAAAGTCAGCATGAGTTGGGATTCCTTCCCCGCGGCCCAGTCCTTTCTTGAACTTTGCAACTTCTTCTATGGTCGTTTCGTCAAGGATTACGGTCGAGTGGTCCGTCCGCTCCACGAACTGACCGAAAATAGAAGAAACACAACTCCAGAGTGCGAGAAAGCTGTTTACACAGGTTGACACAACACTTGGGCGGAGGTTCAGACTCTCTGGAGATGGTTATCACGACGAGGGACCCAAGGCTTCAAAGTTGGGACCAAACTCAAGATTGGGGCGCGTGAAAGACTGAAATTGTTGATAAATCTCCTCGCCATCAACCTGCTGTGTTTTTTTCTCCACTCTTTCGTTTTCACAGACTGCTCATTACCATTGCAAAATGAACGCCGACGCTTCAACCAAAGGGTTTCGCCGCGACTTTCGAGTCCATCCAACGCCAGAACAGCGACGTCTGGCTCGGGAGCACCAAAAGATTCTGAGTACTATGAGTCGCAATGACTACGAGCTCCTCGAGCCCTTGAGCGAGGATCTCATCTTATCCAATAAAGAGCTCAAGGAAGTCGAAGAGAGACTCAAGGCAGCCATGAGGACTCTCGAGGGGTACGATCGCCCTTTGGAAGAGTTGGATCTGAACGACCCGGGCTTCCTCGAGTGTAAGTGGATCGACGTAGACCGAGGTATCCTTATAAACGAGATATAACACTGCTCTCACACGAAACAGATTGCAGGGCCCGATACCTCTGGTTCACTCGTTGGGCGAGAGTCTTCAAAGCGGCATATTGGTTTAAGTCGTCTCATTTGGCAGAGAAGTATGCGAATACTCTCAACAGCAACTACTTCAACATGACCAGTGTTGTGTGAGTCTTTCCAAGAGAAGACCTTGCTACTGCTGTGATTCCGGACAGTCCAGAATTGCCAGGACTTCCAACTCTTCGCTGCTCACTCGACCAACCCCGTCTGAATGCGCTGACATCTGGTCACCTTTCACCAGGTCGAACAATCGACTCCCCCCTAAAATCGTTATGATGATCGTCAAGAAGATCATGTTGCCAGAATACCCACTAACAGTCGACTACGAGGCCTGGTCGCTACTGGGTTGGGAGCGGGAGTGGAAGGTGAAGCCAGTTAACGACGAGTTCTCACTTTTCCGACCCTATCTGGTGGCACTCCACTGAAGTCAGAAATCCGAACATGGGTTGAGAAAAGATCTATTGGGGAGGGGAGGAGGAAGGTTTTGGCTTGGTACTGCGTTCGTGACGTTTAGTTAGTCCCTCGTCAACCAGCTCAACATCCTCTGGGTTCTTCGTATTGCCTCTCTTCATCGCCAATGTACCCATACAAGGGACTGATATTCCAAGCAATCTCACCTTCTCGATGCCATTCTGCACCTTTCAGGACATACTTCAAGCCAAACGGTGGGCTTGGTTCTGTTTTCTACTATGATGCAGATCACCTTGACCAGTGTATCTCCATCCCAACTTTCCTTTGTCTGATCTCATGTGCCCTCCCTAGAAGGAGCACCACTTGTTGGCTGAAGTTGACTCGTACACAGCGCTCAAGTTAGGGTTTATATTCATTGAGGATGTGTCTGCGGATCGCAACCTACGAGGAGAACGCAAGGTTTGAAGGATGGGACTAAACGTAAACCTAACCTTAGGGGGGGATGGAAGACCGAGACTGTAGATATATTTCCTCACGATCTACCTGAACTGTTGTTTTCAACTCTTCCTCTTCCACAACTTGCTCACGACCTGCTAGCAACGACATCATGAGCAGCGAGGCATCGACAAGCGGCTTTCGCCGCAACTATACCGTCCAGCCAACGCCGGAACAACTGAGTCTGGCCAAAGAACATCAACGAATCTTCGCCACCATGGACCGCAACTGGTACCCCTCTCTTCGGGAACTGAGCAGGCGTGTCTTCCGACAAGACAAGGCATTTAAGGTCGCCCATGCGAGGCTCGAACGCGCCATCGAAGCTCTCGAGAAACGCGGCTACACATCCAATGAGCTGAGTCTGGACGATCCTGACATCATGGAGTGTAAGTGAGGCAAGCCGGATGAAGAATCCCGTCAGACATGCAATCTAACGGAGCACCAATTCCCTAGACCATGTTGCACGGAATGACTGGACCCGTCAATTTCAGCTGGCCGAATGGGCTCATTCTCGTTATCACAACACCAGGTTCGCCAAGCAGTTCGCCAATATTTTCAACGAGAATCACATCAACATGATTAACATCGTGTAAGTCTTTCTCTATGGCGGTGCTCGGCCCCTCTGATCATGCTGACACTCTATGACTTCTAGCTCCAACAACAAGCTCCCGTCCGAGATTACAATGATGATCGTCGGACACATCATGTTGCCTCCCTCCCCATCGACGTTTGACCATCACAAGAAGTTCTTCGTCTATGAGTGGGAAACGGGGATGAAGGTGGTGCCTATCCCAGAGGACCAACTCCTCCCAGGGATGGCTCGTTGGCGCTTGGTGGATCCCAATGACGAGGAGGCTTGACCGTGGGTTTTGGGGGGTAAACGGAGGGATTTGGGCTGCCATGAATATGGGTGGATGTGTTTATGAATATGAGGGAGCCTTGTATGTCAATGTAATTTATTATCCATCAGTTCCGACTTTGTGTATCAGGGGAATCCCAGGGAATCCTAGAACCCCAGGTAATGATGGCCGTTTGCCTGAGATTTGTCTTGAAGCTGTCCTCGGGTGCCTGGTTCGGCGCATTCCATTTCTGTATCGCGAATGGCGAGTGGCTGTGAGCCAAGAGGGTATGATCAACAAGCAGGAAAGATCAACGATGCCTTGCATGCGCCTCTGACATATAAGCGATCGTGGATGCCCAGCACCGCCTTCATGACATTACGTACATACAAGCCAGTTCCCCAAGTCGGGGTAACCCAGGACACAGACATCCATCTCTCACTCCTTCTCCAAGACCTCGACGTGTCTCGTTCCTTCAATGTGGGATTCGGACGATGAAGACCTTTCTCCCAGCCACTTTCGCTGCGAGTACCGGGTCCGCCCTACCGCAGAACAATGCCGGCTATTTCGAGAACATCAGAAAGTCCTCAAAGAAGCGCGCTGGGACGATTACGCCTACCTCGAATCTTGGGCCGAGGACATCGCACGCTGGACATTGCGCCTGCGAGAAGCAGAGGATGCATTGAAGGGCTTGCAGAAGACGATTGAATCATCTGGACAGGACTTTTCGCGAGAACACCCGTGCTATCAAGATTGTGAGTGAGGCATGGGAACGACCAAAAGGCCTTGGGGGATAGTTAAGGCCTAATGGCTCTCTGATTGGGAAACAGATCGGAATCTACGATTCCAGTTCGTCAAGGCAAGAAGCAAATATCAGTTCGCTTTGAGGAGACATGACAGTGACGAAACCGTTGTGAAGTACTCGAACGTTGTCATAGCCAACTACATCAACATGACCAACATCGTGTAAGTCCTCTCAAAAGCAACCACTCTCGACGTTGCTATTTCATGATAATACTAGCTTGGTGATGCTTGAGTTGTTTGGATCTACCCAGGCCTTAACACTAATTATGTGCCATCGCCCTCACAACCCATGAATGTGCTAACAACTCCCCACTTGCTCAGGTCCAACAACAAACTCCCTCCCGAGATCACGGAAATGATCATCAAATACATTGCGCCGCCGCCACATCCACAAATGTTCCCTTTCAGCAATATGTGGCCATTTCGGGAGTGGGAGCAGAAGTGGTTTCGGAAACCAGAACCGCATGAACCACCTCAAGCACTTCCTCTGGCTGTTGAATCGTCCGGGTCTCCCTTCCATGTCCTTTTCTTTGACGGGTAATATTGGAGCCATGGCCCATCGACTAAGCGTTGAAGGAAGAGGAGACCTCCTGGCTGAGACAATTTGACGGCTACGCAGATGTCGGGAGAGGTGTGGTCGAGTCTCGGTACGGACTAAAGGTCGATACAGGAACACCTAACTTGTTTCATCATCAATCACTCATGACATGACTCTGCATGGACAACCGAGTATTGGTGTTCTCATGCGCCATAAGCATAGCGCTATGATTGTATTAGGTAGGTATGTACTGCCTTCGGAGGAGAGGTCTCGAGATCCCCTGGCATTCCCCAAACCAAACCATAACCCGTTCCAAACACCATGCCTTGTGCCGATACTGTGATCTCGACATGCAGTGAGACAGTTCACGAGGAACCAGTCCTCGCCGCTTGTCTGATAACTACCACCGTGGGTCAGGTCCTGATGATGATACTCCGTTCCCATGATGCCCAAACCCAACCTTGAACCCGCTCATCGCGCCCCCATGAATGCAATTAATAACCAATAAGAGAAAAGAGGGGACAAGAAAAGGGAAAGAAACTAAGGTGGGCAGGTGATGAGTTCAAATCAACTCAAACCCCTCATCTTCACCACCCCCTTCCTCTTCCTTGCCCTTCCCCTTCCCTAACCGTCCCCTCTCCTCCTTCCTCAGCAATGTCCTGACCTTCCGTCCCCTGACCGCCTGCCCGTTCTCGTCAACAACCTCATACTCCCTCTCCACCAACCGTTCCGTGTCACCCCCAACCCGGTGCCGATTCTGCGAGGCAGGCTTGATGAAGACTTCCAAGCTCAACGGGGCGTTGGGGGAGGTGGTTCGGTCGAAGGAGTAGATGAAGGGATCCCCCGAGGCCGCCGAGGCGGAGGCCGAGAGGGAGTTGCGGCGGGCGATGATGTCCGACGCCGACGGCTGCTTGCGGGTGGAGTTGGGGTGGAATCCCCGATCATACAGGTCCGCGGCGTCGTGCATCTCGGCGAAGACGTGGCACGCCACGCGCTGGCGCGAAGGCGGGGTCACGTACATGTGGCGGCCGAAGGGCTTGACGATGTTGTGGGTTTTGACGGTGCTGCGGGAGGAGGCGCTATTAGTTACCGGTATGCGCTGAGTGGAGGGGGAATGGTTGGGAAGGCGACATACCCATTGTTGCGCACCTTGGCCGGCCGGGACTTCTCCAGTTGCGCCTTGGACAACGCTTCGGAGCGCATCGGTTGGCCGTTGAAAGTCTTGACGCCGTACAGGTACCGGGAGCCGTGGGCCCACTTCTCAACGTGGTCCTTGTGGTGCTTCCACTCAGTGCGGGCAGCGCGGAGGTCGCGGTCGTATTCCGCCATGTTGGAGGTATGGGTGTTTGGAGAGAGAGAGGTAGGTGATTAGGTCGATGGGATTGAGGGACCGATGAGTCAACCAGTCCTGGATGAGATATACCAGGAAGCCTAGATGACCGTGGGCGAGGGTGCAGGAGAGACAGAAGTAACCCGAGATAGCAGGAAGGCTAGAAACTCGGTCGAGAGGAGGTGCTATTTCAAGGCCGGACACTTGAGTGGTAGAGGTGGGATGGATGTATGTGTCACGAGTGAGACAGGCCGTGTTCCCGTGGGATGGCCAATTCGAGAGAGCACGCGAACTGCCTTGCTTGGTATTTAACCAACACTCAAAGAGAGGACGGGAGAGCCCTTTGTCTGTGTGATGGGCTCCTGATTGGGTTTAAAACACAATGTGGTTGCCCCCTTTTTGGAAGGCTGCCGGTGAGTGACTCAGATGATGAGGGCGCAGGGGTGTCGGCGAGCGTGAATAAGACGGGCGGCCGTCCTCAAGACGATAACGATAAGCAGCTGCAGGATGACGAAATGGCTAGCCGCGAGGGTTCCTGGCCTTCAAGGTTCCTGGTTGCGCTGATGCTGGGGCTGGGCAGTTGATAGGGGGAGGCAACTCGTCAAAGGAGTAAATTCAAGACAGTTCGAGGTTTGTTTGTTTGCGGGAAGTCTGTGAAAACGAAATCAAAGAAGGAACGATATCTTGAAGTTATTGACGGTGAGCAACTCGCTTTATACCGCCCTTCCTTCGTAGCACTAACACGCTTCCTCCCCTGACTTATCGCATCCCCTTTGGGCATGTGGGGATCGTCATGGCAGCTGATAGTGACAGGCAAGGCGAGCGGTGGCGCACCGCCGACCCCATGTGGGGTTCCCCAGGTGTCGGTCGGAGAACAAATGACGGCGGCAGCCCCAGACGGATGACCAACAGCGTCGGATGCCCGCGGGTTGTCAGACGCGCGGCGGTGCCCCGAACGGGCTCCATGATGATGGAAGCGGCAAAGCGGAGAGGGTCCGGATGACCAGGTCTTGTTCTTGGCCCTCAGCCTGGCTGCCGGGGCTGGCCTTCTGTTCTTGCGCCCCTTTTGCCCGGAATGACAAGGTCTTTGGTTTCTGATTGTCATCAAGCCAGCGCGACAAACGGGGGTTTGCAAGTTTGGGGGTTGGTGACCTCCGCCATCGTTCCAAGACCGAGGTTCGCGGCGTCCATTGTCCTTGGGTTGGCGAGGTCAAAGACCCGGATTCATCGGAGGAGTCTCTGATTCATCGGAGAATCCACGGCACGTACCATTAACGGATACAAAAACGGAATCTGATGCATTCTTCCCATGACGTCTTGATCGGTGCTTACTCTGTATCTCTTGCTCTTGCCGGCCGGAATTGGGATCTCATCACCATCACCGTCATCATCGCAGTTCATCTCGCAGTGCGGGGCTCTTGGTCAGCCACTCTGAACGGATGGAATGGTTTAGAACATGCCGTCGGTTTCCCTCGAATACCCGAATCCAGAATCACATCCGTCTGCTGGCTGACAGTTTGTGAACATGCCAGAAGTATTGGCTCCTATGGCGAGTGGAGAGGGATTCCCCAGACTGTGTGCGGAGTCCATGAATGCCCCTAAAGACGACCGGTTCTGCAGGTACCCAAAGATCTCCATCCTGCCGGTCCCTCCATGACTTAGTGATAATAGTGGGGGAAGTGAGGAGGATTTGGGACGCAAACAGTCCTCGGGGCAGGCAAGGGGACAAACGAACTTGTACAAGACATCAATCCTCGCACTTTCTTCGAAGCAAAGGCAGACAGACGAGTGTTATCCATCCACCCGTCCTGCCCGTGCCTCGTTGGTTGGTTCAGAACGGTCTCGTCTGAACTCGACCGGGCCTTGCCGATCCGAAACATCATCCATCAACACGTTGCGGGACACAGAACGGGATGGCCGCCCACGCCCCTGTGATAAGCTGATAGGCGATTATTCGTATCAACCATGGATGATGAGAGTACACTTGAGCAAGCGCTGGGTATATCTCGAGTTATCAGCTAGCCGCGGACTGAGCCACCTGACCCATCTGGGAGATGGCGGTGTTCTCGAACGCAGACCTCAGCGCTCCGTGAAAGACCTGAGATGAATACATTGCAGCTGGTCGTTGGTCGGCTGACCCCAAGCCACGAGCCGGTGATGGATGGATGGACAGCTTCAGCTCAGGACAGACAACGTCAGCCTTCGTGACGTCAGGGTAATCGATATGAAACAAGAACTTGGATTCGTCAAACAGTTTCATGGAACACCAAGTGTCTTGGGCAAGTTGTTACCATGGCTTGTGAGAGCCGAAGCGAAGAATCTCAGGTTCCAAGGTTCCCGATCGCAAGCTGGTGATCTGGGAAATGGACGCGAGTGACAGGGTGGTCCCGTTGCCTGGCAGTTGGAGAATGTGGGGCACGTGGATCCGATCTCCAACTGCGCTGTTCTGCCAAGACCGATCACGGCCCGCCAAGGAACTCTCTGCCAAGACCGTACCCCTTGCTCGAGGCTGCAGCGCGGCGACACCTTGATGGCATCACGGAAAAGCTTCAGATCCACCACACATCCAACCTCACCTCAACCCCAACCAGCCACCATGTCCACAGACAAAGCCGCCTACCTCGCCGCCCACTATCTTTCCGTCGAGAAGAAGTCCTCCTCCTCCAGCTCCACCAAAAAGCGCAAACGCAAGCATGGCGACAAATCCTCGGCCGGCCTTCTCATCACCGACGACGACGAGACCGGCTGGGGCAGCAGTTCCCGCAAGGACTCGGACGCCGACGACGCCGATGACATCCCGGTGACGGTGGCCGGCACATCCGCTGACTTTCGCCGCGCCAAAAAATCCGCCTGGAAAACAATCGGCTCCTCCGCCCTCAGCACCGGTCGCTCCAAGTCCGCCGAAGACTCGGAAGCCGCCGCCGCCGATGCAATCATTGCCTCCGCGGCCGCCGAGTCCCGCGCCATGGCCGCCGATGCGGACGAGCCGGATGATCCTGATATGATCGTGTCTCAGCCCAGCAGTAAAAAGAATAATGATAATAATAATACTCAAAACGTCCCGATGATGTCCAACGGCACCCTGGCTGGCCTTCAATCCGCCAGCGCCCTGACCGCGCAACTCCGCGCCCGACAAGAGGCGGAAGCAGCTGAGTTCGCGGAATTAAAGGCCCAACAAGAAGCTGCGGCGGCTTCCAAGTCAAAATCAAAATCCAAAGATGGCTCCTCCTCCGAAGGGGAAACCATCCTCCGCGACGCCACCGGCCGACGGGTCGACGCAGCCCTCCTCCGCGCCGCCGCGCGCAGAGCGCAGGCAGAGGCCGAGCGCAAGGAGCGCGAGAAACAAAACCTTCTCAAGGGCGAGGTCCAAGCCCAACAGGCCGCCGCGCGGCGGCAGGCGTTGGAGGACGCGGCTATCATGCCGCTCGCGCGGTCCAAGGATGATGCGGAATTGAACGAGGAATTGAAGAAGCAGGAGCGGTGGCATGATCCCATGGCGGAGTTCTTGGGGACGGGGGATAAAGATGGCGGCGGGAAAAAGAAGAAAGGGTTGAAGGGCCGGCCGGTGTATAAAGGGCCGTGGCCGCCGAATAGGTATGGGATTAGGCCTGGGTATCGGTGGGATGGGGTGGATCGCGGAAACGGATTCGAAGCGGAGAGGTTTAAGGCGTTGAATCGACGCGAGATGGCCAAGGGGTTGGAGTATGCTTGGCAGATGGA
Organism: Mycothermus thermophilus; assembly: GCF_041956435.1. NCBI lineage: Eukaryota > Fungi > Ascomycota > Sordariomycetes > Sordariales > Chaetomiaceae > Mycothermus > Mycothermus thermophilus. The sequence continues at coordinate 1,495,343 of NW_027191429.1, forward strand.
CGAGTAGTTTGTGGATGGGGAATAGGCAAGGAGGTTAAAGAAGATGGAGACTGAGGGTAGACTCGGAATCACCAAATCGAACATGACGAAGACTGGTTGCGTCGACGCCAGTGTGCAGAGCAAACCACCAACAGTCTATATCACGAGTGACTTGCCAGCACCAAGCAGCCTCAACGCCTGACCTGAGCGGTCGAGCGATTGGTCAATGCTCTCCTCCGGCCCTCGACCATCCACGAAAGGGCGATGGCGAGAGGAGCCCGGGATAAACAAAGAACCTGACGACCAAGCCTTATAGCCCACTCTGCCCTCCCCTCCAATCACCAGCGCCAACAGGTCAGATACACCGCAGTGTGTCTGGCGCAGTTGGTAGCATCTCTGCCGAGGGGCCCAATACGCTCGGACTCGTACAGGAGATCAAGGAACACCCGCGGGATACCGGCCGGGTCTCGTGGGTTCGATTCCTGCTGGGGGCAAAAATTCTCTGCCTGACTGCAGCGGGTGGAGGGTTTTTCGTAGCCAACCAGGGCTCGCACTACCTCGGGTTCATCTGGCGGACGCGTCGGATTGAAACAAAAAATACCCGGGGAGGAGTGAGCTGGGGTTGGTGAGCTTTTTTGTGGTGATGTTTTGTTTGTTTACTTTGAGGAGGAAGAGGGAGGTTTAGGATCAACGACACCACAGCATAGAAGAAACGAGAAATTAAACATCCCATGGGCACCTCAGTATGCTTCTACCTCCTCACTTGACGCAGCCTTTTCTCAAGTTTGTACTCCTTCATATTGTACTTGATGTTTACAGAGCCACGCCCATCGTCTCGGAAACTTTGTGGGTTCGGCATTCCACGGACGAGGGCATACTGAGTACCGCACCGTCGCGAAACACTACCAGAATCTCCAACCTGACCTCATCTTGGAGAGGTCCTGGAGCTGGGTCCCTCCGTGACGTTTTACTCCTCGACAGGCTTCCACCCAAACAAAATACTCGAAGGTGAACCAAATGTTGAGCAGACATCATAAACCTCTATTCCAAGCTCCCAGTGCGGTGAGGGCATTCAGATCATACATGACAAATCTATGTATACATGGCATACAAGTCCTTCCTTCATACATCCCACATCCATCATAATACAGTACCCCTCCATCTCTCCAAAGGTATCATACACCGCCCCGAAGCCGACCAAATATTTACTCCTTCTTCTCCCCTTCCACAGCCTCTTTCTGTTGAACCTTGTCTCCTTCAACCTCTTCCCCCTTCGCACTCTCTTCAGACCCCTCAACCTCCTCACCTTCCTCGCCCACCAGACCTTCTTCAACCTCAGCATCCTCCAAGTCCCCGTCAAACAACTCCTCCTCCCCCTCAAACCCACCAACCTGCTCCTCATGGTGAACCGGCAACCCCTCCTCCTCCTCCTCCTCCAGCAATAAGCTCCTCTCCTTCTCCTCGCTCTGCGCAGCCATGCGACGCATGCGCTCGCGGCGCACGCGCTGAGCCTCCTGGACGAAGGTGAGCTTCTCAAGATGGGCCGAGATCTTTTCCTCGACCATGCTCTTGACCTTGAACGCGAGGGACTGGCTCTGGAAAACGCCCTGGTAGCGATAGCTCAGCCAGAGGTACATGGTGATGGTGTGATGGACAGATTCGAGATCGTGGAGGTATTTTATCTGCTCCTGAGGGGTCCTGGGTGGCTGCGATTCGAGGATCTCGAGGTTTATTTCGGGAAAGTCGAGGAGGTTGCCGGAGCCGAGCTCCGCGACGCATCTCGCGAAGGCTCGGAGCGCCAGGATCTGCTTGTCGTCGCGCAGGTTGATGGGAACGTTAAGGAAGATGCAGCGGTCCGAGACGGACAGATCGAAGTCCTGGATGATCTCGGCAATCTCCATGGCGTCGGAGAAATCGCACAGGTGGAAGCGCGGGGAGAGGCGGGACATCTCGCGCAGGCGGGCCAAGACGAAGGAGGTCGGTGTGCGGGGAGGGAAGAGAGAGTGGAAGCGCTCGATGATGTGGCTTGGTGGGAAGAGGCCAGCGGTGGTAATGGGCGGGGGCTCCCTGGTGAAACAGTCGGCGACGTAGGCTAGGTCTTCATCTTCGAAGGTGGTCACCAAGCCGGCAGAGGTGGGCGCAGAGGTGTCACCGCTGGCCTCCTGGGCGGCAGTACGGTAGCGGCCTGCGCGGCCACCGATCTGTCTGACCTCAGGGACGGAGAGCGGACGGAAACTCGTACCGTCAAACTTGTTGCTCGAGTCGAAAATGACGCGCTTGACCTCGAGGTTCAAACCCATACCGATAGCGTCGCTGGCAACGAGGAAGTCGTAGTCGTTGTCGGGTTCGTTGAACAAGGCAGCCTGGCTGGCGCGAGTCTCTGGTGGCAGACTGCCATAGACTATGGCGCAGCGGCGGTTCGTCGCCTTCTCGATACCGGCCTTGATCTGGTGGATGTTGACTCGTGAAAAGGCGACCACGGCATCTCCCTTGCGCAGGTTTCTAAAATCTCCCTTGAGACTCTCATCCATCACGTGCAACGGATTGAGGCGCTCATAGCGATGGATGATTAACTTTTCGCCGATGCGGGCGCATAGGTCTTCTATCAGGGGTACGACACGTTCCTCGCCGCACAAGTGGACTTCCTTTGCCTGAACACCCAGGAAGGCCTGGGTCCAGGCCCATCCACGGTCATCGCTGTTGATCATCTGGATCTCGTCGATGACAGCGACGTCGACCCGAATATTAAGGGGACACATCTCGACAGTGCAGCTGTGGAACCAGGTGTCTGAATCCGCGGGGATGCGCACCTCCTCGCCGGTGACAAGGGCGCAAGGTTTTTGCTTGGCAGTGAAACGGGAGAACGTCTCGTGGGCCAGCAAGCGTAGGGGCCCAGCGTAGATACCGGACCGGGCATTCTCGAGTGCCTTGAGGGCGTTATAAGTTTTGCCCGAGTTGGTAGGGCCGACGTGTAGGTGAACAGTGCGCTGCAACATGCGCGTAAGAGGATACCATTCATAGGGGAATCGTAAGTCGGAAATGGCCATGTGAAGCTCGTTGACGGCCTTGGGGAAGCGCGCGCGCATCAGGAAGGTTTGGAATGCGTACTTGAGCTCGCGGTCCAGGCCGAGGGAGTCAAAGCGTATGAAGGCATTGCGCAGGTTCCAAAATAAGGGGTTCTCGCCGCGGCTCGTTTTCCCAGCCTCGATGGCCAGGTCAAAGGCCTTGGTGAGGACTGTTTTGAACAAGGCAACTTCGCGGTCGAGCTGCGACTGGCTGTTGATGCCGAAGGAACGCCACTCATCCTGGGTTTGGGAGAAGGTGCCCAAATTCCTCAGCATGTTTGCCAACCGGTTGACGACGAGGCCGTGAAAGAGTTGGTAGTTTCGCTTGACAGTGCGGTCGGTATTGCCAGTTTTGGAGGTAGCCGAGGAGGCGACCTCTTGGTCGAGCTCCATGCCACTGCGCAGGACATGGGGGTCCGGAGGTTTGCTGAGCCGCTGTTTAGAGGATTTTTTGGCCTTACGATGGACGGGCTGGGTGGTCTGGAAGACGAAGGACTAGTTAGAGCCTGGAATTCCAGGGAAACAGAGATCTGACTGGGTCCATGACGAACCGAGAACCATGCCACGGCGCCGACCGGAGGGCGACATGTTAGTGGCAGTCTGGCCACCCCAGGCCTGGGGTTTTTGCAAGCGGCGGCCAGCAACGACTTCATGACCGCATAAATGGCGTGAGTTGAACCATTGGCGCTTCCGGGCGGGCGGGGAAGCGGGAGAATTGGCGCCGGGACTGCCTCTCTCCGCTGTGAGGTGAGTCGGCGCGGAGTAGGTGCTGTTGAAGGAGAGGTGCTTGGTGGTGCCTCTCTCTGATTTTGGAGGAACCCCTCGTGAATTTTGTTGCTTATCGGTCTTATCGAGGCTCAGCTTCGTTCTTTGTCTGCCAGGGACCAGATCAGCCTTGTCTTGGCATGGCATCTTGGCAAGCAAGGCACCAGGCCCCACTTTGCTCGGGCTGTCGCACCGCCGAGCTTCGTCATCCTGCATCATCCGTCTGCAACTCAAACCCAACACCACGCTCGACAACGCCCAAAGTCAACGTCTTTACTCAACTCTCCGGCCACAAAAGCCGAGTACAAAAACACCAACCGCCGAAAGCACTCGCCAATCTCCTCTCCATTCAAAATGGCGTCCTCGTCAACTCCGCCAACGCCGCTGCTCTAGTTCGTCCTCTCTCCCCTCCCCAATCCAGCGTCCAATCCAAGCCCAATCATCTGACCCATCTAACCTCCCTCCTCCCACAGCGCTTGCATCGCGCACAACACCACCATCCTCAGCGAATGCAGCATCGGGCCCGCCTCCTCCACCGCCTCCTCCCTAGCGTCCCTCGTCCTCCCCAAAATCGACCACACCTCCCCGCAACGTCTCACCTACACCCACGGCACGCACCACATCCACTATCTCGCCGCCAGCCCCTCCGAATACCCGCCCAACCAACCCACCGCGGGCGCGCTGACCTACCTCGTAGTGGTCGACACCTCCAACGCTGGCGCCGCAGCAGGGCCTAGCAGCGGCAGCAGCAGCGGCAGCTCCAGCGCCCATGTCGCCGCCAGCCGACGCGCGAGCTTCGCCTTCCTCGCTGAGCTGCGGCGGAAGTTCTTGGCCACGTACCCCGCGGAGACGACAGATTTTTCGGACCTGCCGGATTACGGCGCGGCAGGGTTCAATGGGGAGCTGCGGCGGCTGATGGTGGAGTTTGGGAGGGCCGCGGCGGAAGGGACGGATGGCGACGCGATCAGCGCGGTCCAGCGCGAGATGGATGACGTGCGCGGGGTCATGACGAGGAATATCGAGGGTTTGTTGGAGCGCGGGGATAGGATCCAGCTGCTCGTCGACAAGACGGATCGGCTGGGTGGGAGTGCCAGGGAGTTCCGGCTGCGGAGTCGCGGGTTGAAGAGGAGGATGTGGTGGAAGAACGTGAAGCTGATGGGGTTGTTGGGTTTTGTGGTGTTGTTGATTTTGATGACGATTGTGGTGTCTATCAAGGGCGGCCTTTAAGAGGATGGATTGTTTGAGATTTGGTATTAGGAGGTTTGCATGTTTGCGGCTTTGTTCAAACCGGCGTTTGGGACATGGGAAGCATGGGTCACTTGATATCGGATATTCTATTCTATGCCTTTCTGTCTGTCGGGAGTAGGGTATTATCGTTGGTCGTCGTTGTATTACTTCAATCCAACCTGAGGTGCTGCTCGTTCCTCCATGGAAAAGTATCCCTCGGCAGCTCATAAGTGCGAATACAAAACAAACATACTCCGTAACTCTCCAGCTCATCTCATGTACCCAATCAAACTCCAATCCATATCCCGTCTCCTCGATCTTCAGGCTGGCAGCTCCCATAACTCACAACCTCGACCCTGACGTTCCCATCCCATCCCGATACACATACCCGTGCGCCACGGGACTGGCTTGCGGACCAGAGAGCAGCGCGCCGAAGAGCGGCCGGCGCAACTTGTTGGTGAAAAACACCGGGTGGCAGTGTGACGCGTCAAACGGTTGCGGTGGTGATGGTGGAGGTCGGCTCCCCCAGAGTGCTTGGCAGGGAACGATGAATTGGCCTGCTGTCGATGATGATGAAAGGGCTTGATGTGCTGCTGCTGGTGATGTTATTGATGGTGGTAGTGGCACATGCGTGGCCTGGTTGGTGAGTTGTTGGGGGATGGTCGCTGTCGCGGCCATGATGGATTGGATGAAATAAGTCTTGTATTTTGCTGACGACAGGCCGAGGATGTGAACGAAAGCGGTTTTGGAGGACCCGACGCAGGGGTTGGGAATGCCGTTGCGCGGTAAAAGGAAAATGAACGTTGAGGTTGCTTTTATCCGCGTCGTGTTTGATCCATCGAGTTCTATTTTGTTTTCAGCAGCCTCGATCAAGTTGTCCAGGATTCATTTACTCATTCACTTTGTCGGAGGTTGGAGGCAGTGAGATGCCGAGCTCCCAATGACGTCTCCCAACTTCACGTGCGGTGCCGAGCCGAGCCGTGTTTGCGACGGACCCCAGTGTAATTGCCGGCGGCCGGTAAAGTGGGTCCCACCCGGAGAGCTCTGGCCAATATCTTCAGGGGGTATCAACAAATGCTTCTATTCCAAAAACAAAACCGCAGGATTTTACTTCGCACTCTTCCCTGCTGAACTACCCGTTGATTTCTCTCCCCCTTTCCCCTCCTTGCCCGCCTTCTTCTTCTGCGCTTCTTTGGCCTTTCCCTTCTTGATAGCGTCGACCAACGACTCGATCTCCTCGAGCTGAGCAGCTTGCTTGGCCTCCTCCTCTTTCTTTTGCTGCTCCTTCTTTACCTTGGCCCTCTTAAGCGCCATCTCTTTCTCAACACGTTCAATCAGCTTGTCACTTGACTCCCAGAGCTTCTTGGCCACCTCCTCGTCATCCACGTCCTTGCGCGCGCAGTCCACCTCCATGCATTCTTTGATTAACCGCCCTCCCGGGAGCCGCAGAAAGCTTCCCTCCATGGCTGCGTAGAGGAGCGATTGCGCAGCCATGTGCGGACTCTTGAGGAGCAGCCAAACCAGTGCGTAGAACATGAGGTAGATCAACAACCCCCAGAGCGACCCCTGCGTAAGCCAGCGCCGCATGCCTGGAGTCCGGGCCAGCCCGGGGTCTACCAGCACTACCTTGGCCATCATGGGCAGCTCGTCCGGCCGCTTGTACGCATCCAGATGCTTCTGATACGCCTTGGCAAAAGCCATGAGCGCAAGCTTGCTGCGTGCGTAAGCTACCTTTGGTGACCAGTCCTTGTCTGCCTTCCCCCCCTTTTTGCTGACCGCTTCAAGGAGGTTTGCGTCGATGCGCGGCGACGCAATGTAGGTGGAGCAGGTGGGCACAATGATGCGGACGTCGCGGTCGAAGGGCTGGGCACGGATGGCGGGACTGAGAATGGCGAGGAGGTGGAAGTTGGCCAGGAAGTTGACCATCCATGTCATCTCGATGCCTTCTGGGGTTTCTTGCCGCTTGCCTCCGGGGGGTGTCATGGTCGCGGCGCAGAGGACAATCATGTCGAGACGGCGCGGGGGAGCGTTGTCAATCCAGCGGGTGGCAAACTGCCGGATACTATGGAGGTCGGCAAGGTCGACTTGCTCGGCGTAGATCATGCGGTTGCCGGAGCGGGCACGGAGGTCGTCGATGTACTCGACGAGGAAGGGGTCGGATGGCGGTTCACGAGTTAGGAGCACGCATTGTGCGCCTCGCCGGGCAAGTTCCAGGGTCGTAGAGGCACCAATTCCCGATGTGCCTCCCGTGATGAGCACGACGCGACCGTGCATATTGCGCTCGGAGGGATTGCTGCGGCCTGAGCAGTACCATTTTGTCAAGCAGACGGTCGTCAAGGCTGTGGTGTATTGGGCAAGACGGATGGGCTCAGGGAGCCAGGTCGGGTAGCCATCGAAGATTACTGAGGCGAGGAACGGGATGGGCATGGCGGCGGTGGACGAATTGGTGTTATTGGGTCATGTGGTGACAGATCGCGTTGGTTTGGATAAGAATGTTGAGGCCAGGCAAGGAATACCAGATAGATAGTTGAAATGGGAATGTTCAGGATAAGCTTCTGGAACAGGAACTGGAAGAGCTGGAACAACTTTGCTCTTGGCATGGCTGGGCGCTGACGTCGATCCCCAAGACCCCTGTCAGGGGAGCGGGAGCCCAGGCACCTCAACGGCCAACAAGTGGGGCCAGCTCAGCGCAAGTCACTTGAGCCGATGGAACTTCTTCACCAAACATCAACTTCATCAACTTCAACTAAGATCCCCCACATAAAACCTCCAAACATGGCTCTTCGACGAGATGCCAAAGATGAAGATGATGACTATGACGACATTCCCCTCCAACATCAACGTCCCTTCGGCACGGGCATGTACAAGAGGCCCATAGCTTTCGTCTCAGCATCATCTTTGTCAACAGTCCAACCCAACTCATCATCAACCTCACAATCCAACACCGGTGCCAGCGTTGCAGACCTCTATCTCAAACTTGTTCTCCCCGATGATTCCACCACTCAACCACGATCCAAATCCGCACCACCATCATCCACAACAACTGGCCCAGCCGTAGACACGACCGCAACCACAACAACAACCACCACGCCTCCCTCTGAGCCCACCTCTTCTGAATCCACCTCCTCACAACCCACACAAGCCCCCAACCTCTGCCCAATCTGCAAACTCCCCCTTCCCCCTTCCTCCGACCCCCAGGCCCTGGCAGCCCACAACGCCTCCCTCACCCACCAACTCTCCCTCCCCTACTCCCCACCTCCTTCCGCCCTCGACCGAACGCGCATGGGTCTAGCCTACCTGTCCGCGCACGGCTGGGACCCCGACTCCCGCCGGGGTCTCGGCGCGGAGGAGCAGGGCCTGCGGTTCCCGCTCAAAGCAAAGCAGAGGGAGGAGAGGTTAGGCTTAGGCGCTGCTGCGCCGAAGAAGGAGGAGAAGAAGCCAAAGGAGAAGTTGCTGGATGCGGGGAAGGTGAGGAAGTTGGCTGCTGAGGAGAAGAGGAGGAAAGAGGAGATACGGGAGGCGTTGTTTGGTGATGGGAAGTTGGAGAAATATCTTGGTGTTGGAGGGAGGGGAGTATCGCTGCCGGGATCAAGATCGGCTTCGAAAAGTCGGGGGTTGGGATGAAGGACTGTTGTTGGTTTCAGGAATTGCTGATTTGCTCTCCGTATCGCGGTTGAGTGTTACGCACTTGGACCGTTGGGATCTAATGATGGCAATCTGCTTACAAGACCGGGTTGTCCAATCTAGGACTATCCACAACACCAGCCTGGTAGACCTCATCATCCAGCGTCGAGGTTGCTATGGCACAAGACCAGCTAGTGCAACAGCCAGGAGGTCCAGCCCAGTACCGAACTCCTACCTAAGGGTCTCACTCCACTATGAAGACTCTCCGATCGACCAGGAATCCTGTTGTGTCGCATTCGCCTGGACACTCAAACAAAATTCAACTCCCGAGCTCATTTCTATTTCAAACCGAACAACAACAAATTCGTAATCTCATTCCTGCGAAGGCTATTCTGCTTGTTTCCTCTCGAACAACGCCTCTACCCGCGTCTCGTTGTAGTATCATCATAACAACGTCATGACAGCTCATATATCATAACCGGAAAAAAAAAATAAGAAAATGAGAGAAAATGAGAAAAAGAAAATAAGAAGAAAATAAGAAAAAGGAAGGGAAAGAAGGGAAAGAAAGGAAAAGAAAAAAGAGAAATAAAGAACGGAAACGAGACTGGAGAGAAAAAGTAAAGGAGAAAAAAAACGAGAAATGAAGAGAAAAGAATAATCCCCAGATGAACAAGAAACCGTTAACAATACAGCTCGCCTCTCCTCAACACCTCTCCCCCTCCCTCATTCGTCACCAACTTCGCCCGCCCGCCCTTCTCAGCGCGGACACTCACGGGCAACAGCCACGCCTTGGACGACGTGACGCCAAAGCTGCGGTCGCTGATCCATCCCCTGGCGCTCGCGGGCGAGTTCCACGCGAGCACGAGCATGTCGACCACGTCGTCCCAGGCCGCCACGGTCGGCACTGGCTTGCGGAGCAGCAACCGCAGGATCAGGACGTTGTAGACAAAGTACGAGATGACGATGAGCATGTACACGAGCACGACGATGAGCGCGAACGTCATGCTGTCGCTTCGCTTGCCCGAGCCGTGACCAAAGCGTTCAACGTCGAAGTCGATGCCCGTCATGCCGGCCGTTTTGTCCGGAAGCAGCCGCATAAACTCGTCGACCGTGTCTACCTCTTCTGGGTCCACCTCGGTCGCATGGCCCCAGCCGTTGCCGACCACGACTTCCTTGTTTGACCACTGCAGTACAACGTCGGAGACGGCCGGCCGCCGGCTGAGGTCGGTCAGGATGACAGTTGTTTCGTTGTGCTTGCGCACCACAACGCTCCCGCCCCCGGAAGCCAGGCGCGCCAGGCCCTCGGCCACGACGCTGCATACAACCTTCTCCACGACTGAGCGTGCCCGCAGGAGGGTGGCTTGGACTGTCTCTTGATCGTCATCCAGGCGTACCTGGGCTGGGGCGAAGACGAATTCAGTTTCATTAGCCCCGAGAGGGCGGACCAGAGAGTCGAGAAGATACTTCAATGGACTTGACTCAAGCGTACTTCCGTCGCTGAAGTTTGATATGATGGGAGGCTGGAGATACTCAACCCAGGACATGTCCATTCTGATAGCAGTCCCTGTTTTGATCGGCGTGTTTTTGTCCCGGTATAAACCTCCTAGCGTGTTGGTGACATTGCTCTGCACCAGTTCGCTCACGCCAGGGGAGATGGTAAGCTTTGCCGGTACCCAGTGCGCGATCGTTGTGCAAATCAGGTCCATGGAGACAATTTCGTTGTCCCCTTGAACGGGAAGCTTAATCATCGTAAGCAGTGGCGTCGGTCCGTCGTTTGTGGCGTTTGGTTGGAAGAAGTGATATCTGTTTCTTTTCACTGTTGGCAGGACCTTTCTATCCAGTCTGTCAGTTTTGTTGACTCACGTCCACACAAAGTGTATGCGTGGATTGTTGGGATTATCAGGGTCATCATACTTTATGTCCTTGACGGATACTTTACGATTCTCCAACATCCATTCGCACATGGCATCGCCCAAGCAATCCAGGCTTGAATCGCCGAAGACGGGAGATGTCTTCAAATTCAGCACATCCTGGCTGACCCAAGCGCAGCTCGTCTGGACGAGTGGCTGGAAAATCGGAAGACTGTCCTTGGTCGTCATCCTGAACTGCTTGGTCCCCACGATCGGCCCGATGTTAGCCCTTTCTCGGTCAACGCGAGTCTCATCCTCCTTTTCATCGATGAATTCCAGGATGTTGCTGATAGTGAAGAGCATCGAATGAGAAACGGTCGTCATAGCGACCGCACCGTCTGTGGTAAGGTCGCCGATGCTTTCCGGAGAGACAAGCTGCCTACCTAGGGTTCCGGTAGAGCTTCGAAAGGTTGGATACGTGGCGAGGTTGGTGGAGTCATAACTCGCTGCCCAATTTCCCAGCTCGACAAAACCCCCGGCTGGACACCAGAACGCAAACACTCCGAGCCCGTCACAATACTCGAGGTCGGAAGCATATTTATCGAGCTCAGACGCGGTCAGTTCGCGTGGCCAGAGTGCAGACCTGGCATATGAGTAGTAAAAGGGTGACTCGACGTTGCTGAAGGCATTCGGTAAGGGGTACCAGTCGAGCTCAGGGACCATGAGGATGGCGGATGAAGGACCGGCAAGGGTAACGATGATGGTGTTCATGACGATGAAGAGAGCCAAAGGCAGGCATGCCGGGAGGGTCTTCCAGAAGGGTGTGCTGAAGATATACGGGATATCGCCGATGCGGTAGGCACCGGTCAGCAAGCCCAAAGGGACTTCCGACTGGACGAGACGGCGTTTCAACAGCTTCAGGGTGAGGGTGCCTAGCGACGCGATGACCAGCAGCTCGTACAGCTTGGCGCCGAACTGCAGCGAGTTCTTGACGCCGTTGTGGTGGAACTCGATAGGCTCCTCCTCGAACCAGTACCAGCGCTGGATGTTGATGTACATGAGAAAGCCCGAAAGCCCCATGGGCACCACATGGATCCACGTGTCCCAGAGACGGGCGCTCGTGCCACGGACGACAGACTTGGAGTGGCTGGGCTTGTCGTTGGGGGGTGGTGTTGCTTCGGCCGGCTTCGGTTCGGCCTCGGTCTTCAGAGGTTTGACTTCGACCCTCGGTGGTTTCGGTTCAAATATGAGTGGCTTGTTGGTTTCGATCTTTTTCATCTCGAAGTCTGGGAAGTCGCCTGGCAACTCGGCCAAGGTGCTCTGACGGCTGAGTGTAGGCCTCTCGTCGCCATCGAATTGATGGGCAAATGGTATGTTAGGGACTTGCTCCCTCTGCCGCAGCCACGGCAACGTCGTAGAAGAGTTGGGGCTAGGAGAGTTGTTGCTGGACTGGAACGGTGGTGGTCTTGGAGACGTGGTCGCAGAAGTTGGACAGGGGGAACCACTGCCACCCTGGAACTGGTAAGGCCTCAATAACGGCATCGTTGCAGAGCTGGGAGACGGAGAGTTGCTGCCAGTCTGTGTATATGGCGGTCGCGGCGGCACAGTGGAATAGCTCGGGGCAGGAGAGTTGTCTTCCCGCTGGAAAGGACGGCCATGAGCTTCATTTGAGACCTGCTCAGCTGGCTTCGGTCGTGGAGAATTGTTGTTGGCATACGCTGGCCGAGGCCGTGGGTACATGTCTCCATGGCTGGAAGAAGAGCCATCCTGGATGGGCTGGGATGGTTGGGTATTGATGCCATTCGGGACTGCCACTAACGGCCTCGGCCTCGGTCGCCGCCTCGATGAGGTACCAGAAGGGTCCGGAGAAGCCTGGCTGTTGTTGCCATGGGAATAATAAGAGTAGACTTCATCTGGCGTCAGATCTGCTGGACTTGACGGATGGGGTGTGCTCGGGGAATCTTGAGAAGGACGGTCGTTGTTGACCTGATAGTGGTGAGGGTTATCATTGTTCGGGGCCCGTCCAGCGGGCCTCGGGCTCGACGGCAGGCCGACTGGGATGTAGACCTTGTTCGGGGCCGGCCCGACTGGCCTTGGCCGGTAAATGCCCGTGTATTCCATAGTGTCGCAGATAGGTACAAGGAGTGTAAGAAAAAAAGAAATGGAAGTCCACTCCGGCCCAACACGACCAAGCGCGTATGGAACCGGACGTTAACGAAGATACATGAACAAGATCCTCAAAAGTCTAGATTCACAACAGCCTCGACAGCCAGCTATATACTTCATAGTCTACGGCTCACTCTCGCTGGCTCTCACATCCTGCAGTTCACCAGCCTCCCTCACTGTTGGTGCTAAGCTTGTTCTCCCCTGGCATGTGGCGTCGCTGGCAACGATTCCGAGCATGCAACGACTCTCAAAAACTTCTAAAGATACAAGTCAACAAACCAGCGCTTCTTACTCAACGCTCATGACTGGAGTCTCATGCAATTAGACTATTGAGTCCCTGCAGGAGGCGTCGGCAAAGCTCTTCAAGTACGGACCCGGGAGCGCGGCGCTCATGCAAGCGTGCAAGCGCGCTCGCCTTCTTTTCTCCTCAGCTTCACCGGCCTTACCTACGTGGTTCCTGCAGAACGCCTCTTGGGCAGTTTTCTCCTCTGTAGCGCCCCTAAACCTGCAGCCAGGGACGGGATACATCATCCCACCACAAGGTCACAGAGTTTAAACGCCGAACAGGTGCCGGCTAGCCTTTTAAGCTTACTGAGCGCGAAACATGATTGGCAGCAACTGCAGCTTCAGCCGCAGCCTCGTGGTTTCGGCGACCACCTTTGCCGACCCGACAGTCTGCTGTGGGGTTCGCTCCTGGTTGCAATCACCTTGACGCGCCCCACTTTCGCGTCGCGCAGATGAACTTGTGTGTACACGCCATTTTTCATGCACGTTGGTTCAATTATTTGATCACAAACTCAACCCAAACAACTTTTTTGCAGCCATTTGGGTCTTCCAGGTAAGTTTGAATATATTCCTAGGTCTACAGGCTTCTGCTGACTTAGTAAGATGGTCCGTTACGCGAATACACACCAGAGACAGCTTGTCCTGGTTATGCTGGTTGGTCACCAGTCTGTGCAACGCATTGCTGAAGCTACCGGTCTCAGTCTGCGTTCATGCCAGCGATG